>NC_060153.1:17185692-17199117 GCF_021292245.1 Micropterus dolomieu
GGGTATTCAATTAGATTTCAAAGAGGTCTAGTTAGAGAAAATTTCCTGAAGCAAAGGTCCGGAACATCAAAACGACGAACTTGCGTTATCATTCAGTACTATAACGTATAGTTGTATCAACACATGTTTTTAATCAACAACGGACTGTCAAATCAAATAATATTTCAGTCAGTTTTCACATCAAACTGGAAGGATAATAAATAATAACTATTCAAATAATAAATTCTAAATTTAAGTAAACTAAAGTGCCTAATTTTTAGAAAAAATGTAATAAAAAGTGTAGCTTGAAGTGATGAAGTGTAGTCTTAACCAATTTTATAATAAACACTCAACACATCATAACAAATGAACAGCTGTAATGCCTCCTCTTCTCTTTCATTTCCTCTTACAGAGCTACCACTTTCCTACTTTCTGTTGTTCAGTGAGAAACGTGAGCTCCAGCTAGCATATTGGAGATCTATGAGATATTCTGGTTTTGAACTGCCCGTGGGAGGAATGTACATGTAAAAATCTGTACATTCTTGATTAAAAGTCATGTGAAATCTCTTTTATTTTTCGTCTCCTCAATTCGGGTGTGTTTCCAAAACGTCTCTGGTGAATCTCGCGGACTCAACTCGCAAGCATCGGTATGCACAGATTTGATTGGCTGAGCAGCGTCACATGAGACGATTGGAGCACATGCGATTGATCTGTGAGTTTCCTGGTCCTCTAAACCAGTACAGTAAATGCTAGAAAAGCTGCGCGGGTTAAAATAGAAACGCTCCGTCACGAGGTAGTAAGTCTCAATAATAAATGGGCTGTAGGTCGGCGGTCCGGAGAGGACGGCGGTTGGGTCCGGATCCGGACCGCGGTCCGCCTATTAGTTTTGAAAATACATGAGAAAGTTGTCTGAATGCCAGTATGTTATTTCCATCACACAATCTTATCCATATTCCATTGTGATTATTATTTAAAATAAATTCTATTTAGTGACAATGGAGATAAAGTTTTTGTACCTGGCAATGATTGTTAAGATAACCTCATGTGTTAGGACTCATTTTGATATAGTTGTTGCTTGTGGAAAGCATTTCAAAGCCAAAAGAGTGGCACAAAATATGCTTAAATTCTCTGTTGCCTATATCTTAGGTATAGTCTGTATGCCATGTTTGCCCTGGAAAAAGGAGGAATTTACAGCACCCCTATCTTTATCACAATTAATTAATATAGGGGTTTAATCTATAGATTTATATTTGCAGGTTGTTGTTCTGTGGCTGTTCTGCTTTAAATGTATTTTTCAGTTAATTATGTCTCCTAACAAAAAATAAGAATAATTAATTTCCTTATTCTTGTGTCATTTATTTGTAATGGATGCAAACATTTTGGTGGCTTTTGCCCTAGGAGTTTCTTCTCCGTCATGCTTTCTGCTCTACAAGCTGCGAACTTTGTTGCCCAATCATGGTTTGATTTATTTAAAAATTAAAGGAATAGATACAGTTCAAATAATATTTCTTAAAACCAAAATGGTATGGCCAAAAAAACATTGCATGGTTGTAGCGTATATTTTGAGTCAGTATCCTAGAACCCTTAAGGAGCACTCACAAAACATTCACCAACAACAGATTGAAAACAAATGCTAAGCACCAAATTATTTGTAAGCAAAATTATTTTTATCCAGCAAAAAATACAAAAAACCCTCAAGTGTTCACACAATCCCGGCAACGCATACAATGTCATTTTGGGTTATGTCCTGCCACTCTTTAACAAAGGCATTAGTTTTGATTATTACCTGGAGGATGTTCTCTGCCTCTTAGTATGACTGAATAGCATATTCCAGACATGCTCGACTGGGTTTCAGTCAGGAGACCTAGCCGGCCAATCCATCACAGGGAATAACCTTCATTCTCAAGGAAGGTCATGGGGACCTGAGCTGTGTTGTGACGGGCATCATCTTGCATTTAGATGAGGTCATCACCAACAGCACCTGTAACTGGTCTGACAATAGCCTCCAGGATTTCATTGCGGTATCTTACAGCTGTTATACCATCTCTGCCGGACACATACAGGTCTGTTCGACCACCCAAACCATGATGGAACCTCCACCATACCCACCAACTTGAACAATGCTGCAGTCAGTATATACCTCTCCCTGCCTTCTCCAAACTCTAACATGCCTATCATTAGTTGAAACAGTTAACATGCTCTCGTCTGAAGAGTACCGGCCTCCAGTGACGAAGTTGAGTCATGCTGTACGGTGTTCTGCAGTGAGAATATGACCTGTGACTGGTAGTCTGTCTCATACCATCATCATGGATTCGATTCCTAACAGTCTGGTTGAATAAGTGAATTCCCGTCAAGTCAGTTTCCAAGGATCGAGCTGTTCTCTTGTGATTTCAGTGAGACAAGTAGATGAGAGAACAATCTAACTTTTATGGTCGATCTGGTGTGCCTTTCTAAAAATATGTTCCTTTAATTTTTTTGGAGTAGTAGATCCATCTCTGGTCATTAGCAGGGAAGCCACCACATTCCAAAGCTAGTGGCAGAAATGATCAGACTACAGGAAGAGACAACTGATGAGTGGCAGTAGTAGAGGGGAGTGATGGTGGAGACACTGGTATGACTTCAGGCCTGATTTGGCATCAGTCTGAGAATGGAGCAGAGTTGCAGTTGCAACAACTACTATTGTTATGTGTGAGTGGAGGGTTCAAATCTAATCATCAATGTTACAATTAAACAAATATTTGATGTTACCATATTTACTTATTCCATGCTCATGTGAACTGTGGACTCTCATTAAAGACTGAAATCACAATAGAAATTTTCGATGAAAGTGACGAAAAAGAATCAACAGCTTTGGTACCAGTTTTGTGCCCAAGCAACTTCTTTGTCATACTATTGATGTAGATACTTCTACAATACTGTACAATACTTCTTTGTATTGAAAAGCAAAGCAAAAGTAACGATTCATCCAGCTGTCTATTAAAACAGTGTTTTGTCCTAGTTTTTGTTGCTCAATAAAATAATCCAGCTGTGTTGAACTATGATATCGGACATTGGAATGTGAGTCGCTTCATTACGTTCGAGAATAATGCACTAAAGTTGATCACAGTGACAGATTTCTGTTTCTCTGTACTGTTGTGTAAGGGATATTATAGTACATTAAGACCTATCGAGCCCACAGCTTTATGGATCAAATAATCCTGACTCTGCATCTTTGTGGGAGCTGATGTTTCTTTGGGGTGTGTTTAGCTTCAAATGGCTATGGAGACATCTCTAATTCGAGTCTATTCAGCTCAAGTATTACCTGTGTAGCACAACATTGGTGCCAACACAACCCCTCTAACAAATAATTTAGAATGCATTTTATTTTGCTGACATTTTTTTCCAGCAAATAAATCGGACAAATGATAGCAGTAGACAGGTTTGTTGTGTGCAGTTTTAAAAATACTTTTGGCATCAGATTTTCAAGAATACTGTTGAGTTGGATTTTGAAGGAGATGTGAAGAGTTCCTGACTTCATAGCTAGTCAGTCAAAGTCATGAGGCATGGCAGTGCCAGGACTACAGCTGTTGTGAAGGAAATCAGTCTGGCTGCTCAAACTGCAAGATAGCCGACCGAAATGTCTGACATGCCAGAAATCCATCCAATCGTTCATGAGCCACATTGTTGATCATTCAGGTGATTACTCCAGCGTTGGGACCCCTCTCAAACTGCATGGTAAACTATAACCAATCTGGCAGAAATTAGAGAAATATATGATTCTACGAAGACCCCAACCACTGGATACTGCGCCACATCCACTACATTAAACTAATGCTGCTAAAAGAAATTTCCTTTCCTTTACTAAATAAGCTTTCTTTAATGCCATCAAAAAGAAAATGTTACTTTTAAAGAGAACTTGCTTCACTAATGGCAGGTGGTAGGAGACATTCGGAGAAGGCTGTTCTTATCTGTATATAACGGAGACAGGTACCTAGAGAAGCCCAGTATACAGAGTGATGCAGGAGTGAGGTGCGGTCAGTCCTGCTCAGCTCATCTGCAGACCCGGATCACATCCAGATGTCCGGTGGCCTGTGTAGAGACTGGGCAAGGCCATTTCCCTTCCACTCCCTACACCATCCATCCTCCGCAACACGCACAGCCACCTTGCTGGCAGTTGCAAGCTTTTTCACAAACTATTAATTGTGCATTATCCCTGAAAACGCATATGCTAATAAGGAAGGGAAGAAAAAAATCTAGGGAGGTATGATTTCACTGGTTCTTTCCCACTCTTTAAAGCAGAGGATGACACAACACTGTGTGTGTTCTTTGAAGGGTTTGGTCTTATTACCAAATTACCCGTTCTCTGAGTAATCCGTCTTTTTAATACTGTCTTCGTGGACATTCGAGTTGGGTTTTAATGTGACACTAATACTGTGGCCACAGATTCAGCAATCTGTTATCTATTACATTAATCTATGAACCATCTACTAGTTATCTGACCATTTTTACTTACTTACTTATTCTGCAATGCATTCAGCTGTGGCATTTACATATTTACATTTTTTGAGTAAATTAATGGCGGGTGACTGCTTTTTTCGCCATGGTGGATGTATGGCATGCCACTGTGGTCATACACTCACTAATTTAGGGATGCTGAGTAGGGGTGCAGCCTCATCTCACTGTGCTTAACCAAATGGAGTGGACTTTTAACTGCCAATATTGGGTTTTTCTTTTTTTACTTGGCTACTGTCAACCTCAATATTTGGACCATGCTAAGAACTAGAATATCACATTATTCAGCTACTCCTTTGTTATTTTGTGACGATCTGTACCGTACAAGGTAGATTTATTTGTCACAATACAACAAGGTTTTAGACTGAAATTGAGTTTGCAACTCCCCTCTGCTATGTAGCAGATAATATACATTAACATAATAGCAATAATAAAAATGGTAAACAGAAATGGATACAACAGTTGGATTGAATGAAGTTGCGAATATTTACAATATATACATCATATTGTTACTGAAAATGGAAAAGAAGGTAATATTGTTAATATCAGTGATATATATTATATTGCTTTAAAGCATAGATCAAAGAAACCGGCATTACAATAAATTGGTTTTGGAGATACGAAACATAAAAAGAAATACGACACTTGTTCATGTGCTTCGTATTCTGGCCCTTTGTAACTGCACTTCATTTCACTTACAGTACTATATTAGCTTAATAATGTGAAAAACTTTGTACGGCCTTATGAATTATATTCACATTTATCAAAAGTTTGCCTGCCCATATCAATGTTTTGATTAGAAAAGTATCCTTTTTTAAATCCAGTTAAGATAGCATATATATATCAAGATATTGCTTATCATCAAATGGTTTGATTACTTAGTTTTATATATATATTTGCCCCTAGAATCAGCCTTGGTCAAACACAGAATTGCTTGCATTATTTATTACATTACGTTTAGCTGACGCTTTTATCCAAAGCGGCTTCCAGTTGCTGTAAATGTCAGAGGTTGCACGCCTCTGGAGCAACTAGGGCTTAAGTGTCTTGGTCAGGGACACATTGGTGGATGTGTCACAGTGGGGCACAAGTGGGGACTGCAAACCTCATTAAGGTAGTGTGCACCAGTGTATCAGTTGCAATGTACCATACAAATGTAGTCAGTTGCTGTATTACTGCTGCATAGTTTACTACTGTCGTCATTGGAATCATTTGCAAAATCCTACAGTATTTCTGTAAAGGAGATATGGGAGAGTAACCATATCTTTGGCCGTCACTATTTCTGACCTTTTAGTCCCATACACACCAGCACGTACCTTGAGATCCTCGGGCAGAGGTCTGTTGTCTGTTCTAGAGTCTCGGCTGAAAACTAAAGGGGACAGAGCATTTGCTGTCAGGGCCCCCCGAGGCTCTGGAACAGCCTGCCCGAGGAAATCAGGTCTTTTAAGTCCCTTCTATTATTTGACTTAATTTTATCCCTTTTATTTTATTCTATTTTACTTATTTTAAAAGTGTATTTTAGTCTTTTCAATGTTTTCTTGCTTTTATCTTGTATTGTTTTTGTATTATTGTCTTTTGGGTATTATTGTCTTTACACTTGTTAAAGCACTTTGTAACTTGTTTTTGAAAAGTGCTCTACTAATAAAGATTATTATTATGTAACACTGGATGTTTGGATCAGCCATTACACAGATGTTACACAGTCCACTAGACAGTATTACTTCACTGGATTACCTGCTCAGAATGAGGATGTTATGATTTGACTGCACTTTGTTTGCACAGCCAAGACTCTGCAATGTCTTTTTTTGGGTGGAGAATTACCTAGTTTTTGTGGTATGTGTACAATTTAACGGCAAAGTAATGTTGATACTGTGTTGTAATTTTTCCCTGGAGAGCTCTTGCGGGCAGATTGTCCAGGGGAAGCAGCTGTATGTGTTGGTGGTATTGGTGGTTGGGAACCTCTGCAATTTTAGTTGCCAGTTCCTTTGGCTATGGGCAAAGGATTCCCTGCCATTTTATGGTACCTTAGACTGACTCTGGCTTGGCCCAGCAGGTTCCTTTTGGCTAACGCAAGTGACAGCGGGAACAAATCTCCTCCTCTGTTTATTTAATTGCTAACCGCTCCGGTTTGGAGGCCACGTTCAAAGGCTCGCGTTCCCTTCAGCCTTAGGGTAACATGGGTCATCCCACATAATGAGTGGAAGGACTTACTTTACCAAGTCTGCCTCAACCAAAAGCTAGCACATGGTTCCCATTTAAGCACAGGGGGAAGATTGCACCTTCATCTGCTGGCCATTTTTATGTGTTTATGTGTATGTGCAAGTGGACTATACATCTGTTCTTTACCAGCCTGCACTCAGCGTGCGTGTGTGTGTGTGTGCGTGTGAGTGCGTATGTTTGAGAGTGTAAGTGCCTCGTCTGAGTGTGAGATCATTGTGTTTGTACTGAAAGTCTGCGCCACATGTGCAGCATATGTTGTCAGGTTGTGACTGGCACACAGGCCATATTTATATCTGCATGAGGAGCTCAGAGGCCACTGGCCAGCCTCAGTTTGACGTAGACATCAGTGCAGGACCTCACACACATGCAGACACAAACACACTTACACACATACACACACACACGGAGTGTGGTAGAGAGCAGGGTGGGCTAATCTTACAGATGCACTGTGCAAAGACAATGAAGCAAGGGAGTGTGAGATTTTTTGCAGTGAGTGAGAGGGAGAAATGGAAGGAGGGCGTGGGAGAAAAACAAGAAAGTAAGAAATGATGAGAGTGAAAAAGAAAGTGAGATAAGTGAGTTTGTTCTCTCAATGAAGAACTTAGCCAATTAAACTCACTCAAAAGGAAGTCAATTAAAATTTTTATCAAAGCTAATGTAAAAAAAAAAGGAGCGGAGTAAGGAAGGATACTACGATTTAAAAAAAACAAAAAAAACAGAAAAATAAAATAAAGAAGGGTTAGGGGTGGGAATTATGATAAAGTATATTCATAGGGCCCTTTCCCAAGCCCAGGTAACAAAGGGCTTCACACAAGGCCGGAGATTAAAATTGAGGGCACCCTGTTTAGAAAGTGTGAGGAGATAGACTCCTTTCAACAGCTTCTGCATTCTGGATTTACCTACATACATGCATTTGTGTTTATTTGTCACAGAGTTTCAAAAGACAAGCTAAGCTCACATTACAGTGTTCAAGAGCATTTATTGCTGGACATCTTTTGTGAAAATACCTCACTCAACATTTATGTATTTAGTGTTTTTACTGCCTTTTTGTAAGTATTTGTACCAGGTAACTGTAGACATAACACGTAGCATGTTGTTACTGCATTGGAGGGGTATTTGACAGGAGGAGATTTTAGCAATAGCTATCCCCTAACCTTCAAAGGATACTATATCTATCCCCTCAGAAACTGTTACAAGTCTTTAATCATGCTGCAAAAATGTGTCACTAATATGTCACCTTTCTAGATCAAAACCTTTCAAGTGGAAAATGCTTTATGCCCCATCTATTTCATGTGTTATCTGATGACTCTGCATGTGTGCAATCAGACACAATCTACAGGCCAAACTAAGGATGAGTATCCCCATAGATAAAAGGTCTGTTTTAAAACCTAGGTTGTTTTAAATAAGATGCCCTTTATTGGCTTCCTATTTTTGTGTAAAATAGCACTGCACAGGTCTGTGCCACTTGAACATAGGGGCACGTGCCCCTAAAAGAGGCTTTTGATCTGCTATTGAATCATTTTCATCTGTTTCACTCTGGTTTAATACCAGCCTCCCGTTTTGTTGCATGTTCGAGACTTGTTATAATGTGGACATAGACCTGCACTGTCCAAACAGACAAATGAAAATATTAAACTTTTGTAGGAATTATATAGAGATGAGACTTGATTTTTTTTAACATATTTTTTTTATGTTAAGTTTAGGTTTATCAATGTAGTGTCATTTTTGTTTGTGTTCCAAGGTAATCTACTCAAAGTATACAGGTATACAGTATATCCATTCATACTATAAAGCTTTTTAGTGTGTTCATTTTTTTTTATTTGTATCATATTATATACTATCAAAATTTCCTTTGTTAGCCCAAAAAAGGGATTTTATTACCGCTTAAAAGAAGTGTTTCAAATGGTTGTAAAACTGTATTCTGCATGATGTTAGCTTTTCATACAGGAGCATGTAATTTCTGAATAAATTATGTGTGCTGTCTTCTCGGACTACTGGCACTGGTAGTAGCCTGAGACCCCACTACACATTTTTAGCCGTAATTCTGAAAAATACAGTACACATACAGAGCTGACGATACGCAGTGCACTGCAGTGCTTCTTGTCTCGTGCCAGCTGATGCAGAGCAAAACACAGTAGGCCTAACCAAAAAATAAATATTCAGCGCACACCAGGATACTAGAATAGACACTAATTTATTAAAAAATTACATTAATAGCAAAAAGGTGAGTTTTTGTTTTTTAATATACCATACATAAGGTTCTGCAAGACATCTATTATTGTACCTACTATAGTCAATTTAGAGAAATGATAATAAAAGTTGTTTCTGTAGTTAATGAACTTTTAAATGTAATTAAAATGGGAAGACTCATAAGTTAAGCTCAAGAGCCATCTGTCTCTGCTCCCGCATGCAGCCCACACATGAACCCACAAGTGGGCAGTAGAGGCAGCGCAGCATACCAGTTATGGTCCTCTGTAAAGCTGCTGGTGTTTACACCTAACAAACTGGAATGATTAATGGCTGTGTGCTTTCTCTTCCGTGGGATAGATGTGTTATGGTGGTGGAATGATCCAAGTTTATTGTGGATGAAGAGGGAGTCACTGGATCTCACACAGGATTCGTTCATTTAATTCCTCTGAGGAGGTTCCTTCTTCTCCTCCAGTAATCAGTGCCTCCTCCTTTTCGCTCATCAGCTGGACGAGCTGGGTAATTCCACGACAGCTGTCGGTGCAGCTGTTTGAATGGCTGTAGTGTGTAGTGCACTGTCAGACTTCATATTTACAGTATGATGATGAGACTTGGACTCTAGTGTTGGTGTATGTAATTCATTCACGGTGCTTGTGTGTCAGTGTATGAGAGAGAGAGAGTGCAGCTACTAGGTCTCCACTCACATGCACACACTAATATGTGTGTGCAACTGTGAGTATGCATGTGGTTTAGCATGTGTCTAACTGTCTGTTCATCCAGCCATGTTTTTCAGTGCATGTAACCCACAATGGAGCATGTGGTCTTGTTGTGTCATATTATTGCTGTTTGCTTAGTGCCCTGTACAACTCGTAGCTGTCCACAAGCAATGTGGGAGGCTGTTAACTCTCAGGATGGGAAGTTTTTTCAGCCATACTGTTGGCCAAACATTTTTTTCTGGCCTACATGTGTAGAGCACAATTACCCTTAATCCTCACTAAGGTTTTTATAGCCATTAGTTGCAGCTTATGTGCCACCCTGGCATGCCAAGTGTGCCCACCCCTGTCTTGTGTAATTGACATCAGTGGATTTAAGTAATAGTCAAGGAGAAAATATAATCGGCACTAGGCACAGAAACTTGGAGATGACTGATACCAGAAAACCTCCCTCTGTGCATGGTGCTTTGCACCCTGTTTCCCTTGTCACTAAATTATGCGCTTCCTTCTGTTTCCCACCGCTCTGTATTTCTCTCTCACATACTTGTAATATAAAAATGATTGTCACTGAAAGCCTTCTTTGCCTCAAAAGGAAAAGACATTTGAAATTTGCATACTCAAATTTATTATATGTTTCAGTCAGCTGCATATCTTGTCTTGTGAGACAACAATTCTATACCTCTATAAAACTATATTGCCATAACTGAATGTAAAGATATTCAAAGACACCATAACAGTGAATTTTTATTTAAAGTATGCTTCAGGAGGCTTATTTGACCTGTTTGTTTTTATCCTTCTATAAACTGCTTCTTATTGTTTTTGCACTTCTCATAGACTTCTCTATCAGAAGTGCCTCTTAATAGGACTTTGAACTGAAGATCCATATTGAAAGAGTTCTCAAAATGACCCTCATGCACAGTGCATGATCTAAAGTAAAGTCCACTGACAGCCACAAACCCAGATTTGATCCAACCTTATCTGAGAATTTTCCAGGCTCTACAACAATGTTTCATGTTCCGCAATCCCCAGTGATCTTCTGCAGATAAATACCAGCTGGCCCTGAACTCACTTTTCCACATACATCTCTATCAGTGGTGATATAGCTCTGTATTTCTTAATGCTCCCATGCTCCCCCTGAGCAGCACTGTGGGATAACACTGTTGAGGTGACTCTCCAGTCTGGGACGCAACTGTTTGTCGGAAGCGTGTCACATCCGTGAGGTGTGCGTACACACGTGTGTTTGTGTCAGCGTCTGTGCATGGGAGCATATGCGTCTCTGTGCGTGTGAGTGCATGATGATTGAAACATGGTCTGGCACGAAGATCAAAGATCCTCCATAACTACTCAGTCAGTCAGTCAGTCGGCCAGCCAGCGTATTGCCAGGAAGCTCTACTCACCACAGGGGATGTTGAGTTATTAGAGTCAGATCATTTCAATTAGAACACAGTTGTTCAGTTAGTGATAAATTCACAGTCTTTCATTCTCGCTCTGTTGTTTTCTTACTTTGTTTACAACTGGGTCATAATCGAGAACACTAATATGTAATGTGATTGAAAAACACCCGTATGGTGTCATTGACAACAAATTTAGGCCCCGTCCACACTACTGCATTTTCAAATTAAAACTGAGACCTTTTGCTACGTTTTCACTTCCCGTCACAACGGTGAAAACGAAGACCTGAAACGGAGAAGTTTAGAAATGCTGCCGACCCCGTTTTGCGTTTCAAAATACCGGAGGGCGTTTTAGTGAAGACAGGCCAAAACGTAGGACTTTAGAAACGATGACGCAGCCGTTCACGCTCGGCTCTCTGATTGGGTCTTAGAAGTCATGCAAAGCAGAAACACGATGCTACTGACCGGGTTTTTGACACGGTATTTTTATTAAAATATTATGTACCGTACAAATAACACTTATCTGCCTACACTTGTACTGTGCATGTCGCCGTATTTACTTTGCAACGACTCCCAGTCTGTTTTCCGCCGCCGCAGTAACAGTCCCAGCTCCTTATTGGTGCATGCAAAAAAAAAAAAAACTTCTGTATTAAATTCTTCTTTCGCCAAATCTTCTGTAACCAGGAAGAGACCATCTGCTTCATGTTTACACCGGCACGCGCATGCCCAGTGTGCCTGAATGGCCAATAGATGTGCGTTTTCAGCTATGGTTTTCAATCGTTTTAATGTAGACGGAGATCAACTCTAAAACGCTGGTGTGGACAGAGATTGTATTGTTTTAATTCTCTGTTTGTAAACTAAAACGGAGTAGTGTGGATGGGGCCTTAAGTTATCATGTGGTTAATCAAACGCATGCCCAAATAACCCACAACTGTCATTGTGTTAATGTTTAACCATTAAGCTTACTAAAGCTTTGGAAATCTACTGGTTTGTTTTAGGGTATCCCTGTGGAAGGTCAAATACATTGTAATTACTACTAGAATTTGTGTTTGCAAACAGAAAATAACTTTTCTTTTCCTATCACACCAATGGATAAAATTACATTCTATAGACTTCCTATAGCTAATAATGTACAGTGTTATCATATAATGGGCAGCACAGTAGATAAACCGGTAGCTGTGCCAGAACCCAGTAGGCACGTGACATCTCTCATGTCCTACAATATGAATCTCATCCAATCAAATCTATTCCATTTAATTTTTTATATTAGTTCCTAGTTTTTCAATATGTCACCCCCTCCTGGGTGTCCATGCTAATGAAGTGTGATGGTAGTGATGAAGTGTAACAGCGGCTGGTTTGGAGGTGCCGTGCCAGTGACAGGGTGGTCCCTGCCTCACACTTCTGCTGCTGCTGGTGCTGCTGCTGCTGGCACCCTCATGCTCATCATGCACACATTGTTCAGTGGCACCTGGCCATAAGAGGGGTGATGGTGGAAAGCCTGGTAGTGATCAGACTTCTCCTCATTGCTGTTGGTCTCTGCACTGTGTATTAATATTTTTAAATCCTTGTTTTCTCATTCATCCTATAATGACGTAGCCGATCACTTGTGCATTAAATATATGTAACACACGGGTAACTTCAAGTCATGTTCATTGCACATTTTAAAAAAACTCCAGGACCTGATGCCATCGCTCCCGTCCTCCATCACAAGAGTGATAGTCCATGTCGGAACAAATGACACAGCTCCTCAGCAGTCTGAGCTGACAAAATCAGATTTTAACCGTCTTTTTAACTTTTTAAAGCAGTGTGGGAAGTCTGTTTTTATCTCTGGTCCCATTCCCACAGTTGGTCGCGGTGCTGGCCGCTTCAGTAGACTGCTTGGCCTCCACGACTGGCTCCAGTCCGCCTGCAGGGCTCACCGTGTGTGTTATGTGGATAATTTCAATATTTTCTGGCAAAGAATGTCTCTTTTTAAGACAGACGGACTTCACCCAAACAAACGAGGCTCAGAAATGTTAGCTCCTCACATACAGCATGTGTTGCGGTCCACACATGACTTACGTGAATGACTAATCATTCATGCAGCACACCTGGACACACCACCGCTCACTGAACAGATCTCTGCCTCACTGCCACAAACAACTGTCTCCACCTGCTGGCATGTAAAGATGTCTGCTCCCAGCACTGTTCCAAAGACTTCTATTCCTGTCATCATCACGCATAGACCAGTAAACCGAAATGTGCACATCCCACACAGAAATAATAGTAATCTCTTAAGGATTAGGACAACTGTACCAACTCCAGCACCCAGAACAAACACATTTAAAATGGCTCTCTTCAATGTGAGATCACTTTCAAGTAAGACTTTCATATTAAATGATTTTATCTTGTCTGCAAATCTAGATTTTATGTTTTTAACTGAATCCTGGTTGCAGATGAATGACTAT
>NC_060153.1:17199217-17224046 GCF_021292245.1 Micropterus dolomieu
TCTGTTGGGCCCCATTTGATCTCTGTTTTCAACAGCTCCCTATCTACTGGTTGTGTCCCTGATTATTTTAAAACGGCTTGCGTGAACCCACTTTTAAATAAACCTGGTTTAGATCCCTCCCTCCCACATAATTTTAGACCAATTTCAAAACTGCCTTTTATTGCAAAGATTCTAGAAAGAATTGTGTCCAAACAGCTGCTCACTGTACTGGAAAATAACAACATATTTGAAAAGTTTCAATCTGGTTTCAGGAAGTACCACAGCACTGAGACTGCCCTGCTTAAAGTCACCAATGACCTTTTAATGTCTGCTGATGAAGGTATGTGCTCAGTCCTGGTACTCCTGGACCTTAGCGCTGCTTTTGACACCATTGATCACAACATAATGTTAGACAGACTGAGGCGCATTGGGTGGGGATCTCGGGTACTGCCCTAAAGTGGTTTTCATCCTACCTGTCAAATAGGAAGTTTTGCGTGTCTGTAAACAACTATGTCTCTTCGTTCTGTCCAGTTAAATATGGTGTGCCTCAGGGGTCAGTCTTAGGACCCATTTTGTTTTCCTTGTACCTACTTCCCCTTGGACATATTATCCATAAACATGGCATTTCTTTTCATATTTATGCTGATGATACACAAATGTACTTGCCCGTCAGATTCACAGACCCTGGAATGCTGAGTTCACTTAACAACTGCCTTTGTGAAGTTAAAAAATGGATGTCAAATAATTTCCTCCAGCTGAACTCAGACAAAACAGAAATCCTGGTCATTGGGTCCCAGCAGATGGCAAAACAAATACTGCCATCTACTGGTTCCCTAGTAAATCATATTAAGCCTGTGGCAAAGAACCTTGGTGTTTGGTTTGATAGTAATTAATATTTCGAGCAGCACACCACAAAGCTTGTTCAATCATGTTTTTATCAACTTAGAAATATAGCAAAAATTCGATCTATGTTAACTTTTAAGGACACCGAGACCATTTTACACGCCTTCATCTCATCACGCCTGGATTATTGCAACAGCCTTTTCACCTGTTTAACCCAAAAATCTGTTGATGGACTCCAGACTGTCCAGAACTCAGCTGCCAGGCTTTCAACCAGAACAAAGAAATATGACCACATTACTCCTATTTTAGCTTCATTACACTGGCTCCCAGTATGTTTTAGAATTGACTTTAAAATTCTATTGATCACTTTTAAAGCTCCTCATGGCCTCTCGCCTTGTTATATTTCTGACCTTTTAGTCCCATACGCACCAGCACGTACCTTGAGATCCTCGGGCAGAGGTCTGTTGTCTGTTCCAGAGTCTCGACTGAAAACTAAAGGGGACAGAGCGTTTGCTGTCAAGGCCTCGAGGCTCTGGAACAGCCTGCCCGAGGAAATCAGGTCAGCTGAGTCTGTGAACTCTTTTAAGTTCCTTCTTAAAACATACTTTTATAGGAGAGCCTTTCCCGATCTTATTTGACTTTATTTTATCCCTTTTATTTTATTGTATTTTACTAATTTTATATTTATCTTAAACATGTATTTTAGTCTTTTCAATGTTTTCATGCTTGTATTGTTTTTGTATTATTGTCTTTTGGGTATTATTGTCTTATACTTGTTAAAGCACTTTGTAACTTGTTTTTGAAAAATGCTCTACAAATAAAGATTATTATTATTATTATTATTATTATTATTATTATTATTGCATTCACTGTTCAGTGATGTCTGGCCACATAGGATGAGTGATTCTGGTGGATCTGGCAGCTCTACACAGAAATAGTTGCATTCCATCTGGAAAGTAGAAGAAGTGGCAGTAGTTCTCCTCATTGCTCTTACTCCTTCCCTTTTTCAAGGCTTTGTTTTTATTTATCTGCTGGTGACATTATGGGTTTGATCTTAATTAATTGTTCCCATTATATTTATGGTTTCCAGTTGTCTTGAACAGAATTGCTAAAACGTTATAGTCGACATGCCCAACAGTCTTGACGACATCACTTATTCTGCTAATGAGGTTCTGTTTTTATTCAGCCGGTATCATAAGATGACTGCATGACTCACTTGTTTTTGTTTATGTGCACATTGCTGATCATTTCCATTCTTTGGAGACTCCAACTACCCAGGTTGTTTTAAAAAGCTTGAGTGGTATTCTAGTCATGCAATGCTTCTGAAAAGGCCCTGATTTCCACTGCTCAAGGATAGATTCAATTACTCTGTCTGAGCCCAGCGCTGCATTGGAGCATTATTGGATGGGCAACTCTAGAAGAATTATAGAAATAAGTATCTAAATGAATGAAGAAAAAATAGCAAATGTTCCCATTGGTGCTATGCAACATAGCTAGCTAGTGAAGTGACTGAGCTAGAAGAAAACACAACAAACCCTATAACACGCTTTATCAACATGCTTACTTTGGTAATATGCTTACGATTTGTGAAATTGGGCTGTATAAGGAAAATGTGTAGGAAATGACTCTGCTGAGCTTCTGTCTCTTGACTGCTCCAGGGCCATTTTTGAATCCCTGTCTATTTTTTCCCTGCCATGTCATGCAATATATCTGCATGCATACATTTAGGTGTGTATTGGAGAAACTCAATGTACTCCTCCCACAGAACTTTGGTGGACTGCATTCCCATAATTCACATGGAACATGTCTTTGGAGTCTTCTACAAACCCAATGGCTGTATGTGCAAAAACTGAACTAGTGTGGAGGTTTTTCTCAATTTATGTGCTTTTCTTTGAAGAGTGTTCTTCAAATGGAGGTTTGACTTTGAGAAATTAATTCATCAGCCTGCCATTCTTTTTTGGTGCCATGTGTGATGATGGATCTCAGGGTAAACGTAGCAAGGTTAGGGAGGTGAAACTGTCCATGGACACACAGCCGGTTTCAGTTTCAAATTGGCACACAAATGGTTAGGATTATGGCTGTAAATGTGGAGGCCACATATGTAATGGTAGTCAGAGTTGGTGGGTTGCTGCTGTTCCACCTTATCAGTATACTCATACCCAGTAAAGTCCTCTTTAGATTCAATTTTGATTGTTTTTTTGTAATTGTCAGTTTTTGTGGTGGAAAACAAGTACAAGTCCTCACATCAGGATTGTATGATACATAGTTTTTTCTTTCTTTACATTGTTTGACAAGACTTCTCTCAACAGTGAAGTAAAAGTTCATCATATAGCAATTTTACCATTTTCTTTGAGAGGATTTCATTCCAATTCATTGTGAAGTGTGTAGGATCTGATGTAACCGTGTCAATACTGTTCAAAATTAATATTCAGAGGTGGGAGTTTACTTCTTTCAGTTGTCAGTAGGCTATGTGTTCTCCTGCTGGAGTAGTAAAGTTACATTTATTCCAAGGCTGACAAGACAGTGCCAACACAAAGTTTTCACTGAAAGACCGTGTTGCCCCACAATATGAATAAACAATACTATGTTTTGATCATTGGCAAGCGTGGCCATGGCATAAGCAGCACAAAGCAAGACATTTATCATCACTCAGCAAGCCACTACCCCAGAGGGAGAAAATGTATAATGATGCAATAATAGGTATCTTACCCCCAGCGTGTTTACCAGGGGAGCCTGTCAGCCCCATTTGGAGGGACTGAGAGATTCATTGGGGGGGGGGCGATAATGTCCAGCAGTGAGACTAATCAGTACACATGTGGCCGGCACTTCAGAAGACCAGATGTTGAGAGGGTGAATTTTATGCACGATGATGCCCTCAAAAAACCCACCAGCGCATGTGTGCACATTTGGTTAGTAAGGCACGAAAACAGGTTTGAATTTACTTGAGGTGTAGATCGTTATTCACATAAAGTACTGATCAATAAACTGTGTCATTGGAGTCCATGTTTACATTTGCAGTGCCATAGATCTGTTCTGATCTTGGGACATTACCTCTTATGGGGATTTGATATAGGCAGGCAAGAAATTGTGGTGAAACCTTTTAATAACAACATTTTTCTACAATATGTTCCTCTTAGACTACATTGTTTTCCACAGCAATATTGTCCCTCAGGCTCATTTCCCATCTTGTTTGCTAAAGGGGCCAGTTCTGTGCATTATATTTCTATTGCATTTCAGAGAAATGTTACCTAATAATCATGGATTTTTTTCACATTAAGACTGGGTGAAAAATATAGTGGCTTTTTCTAAACTGTTGGAGTTGGACACCACAGCAGAAATCAAGTCATTAACTATCCATCACTGATGTGAATATTCAAACAATAATAGAAAGCCCATTAAGAATAAATAAACTGACATTTTTATTGTGCTAGAGGATTGTTAGGAAAAGAAAGTGGCTGTGTTTATGTGTCCTCACTCCTAACATGTCAGATTGGCCAAACACATTTTTAGGATTATCTCTACACAGAGGCTTATCTTCCATAGACAGACATTGCACATTTCTTTTTTTGTCTTTATTTCAGTTTTCTTTTTTTGGCAGGCATTCAAGTGATTTGTTGCATTTTGCACTCAGTTTAAAAACTGGTAAAACTCTGAGGTTTTGAGCAAAACCCCCTCTAATCCTCGCTCTCCACAGACCCTCAGGGTGAGTTTGTTTACAATAAGCAGCCGAGAGAGCAGAAAAAAAGAGAGAAGTTGAAAGAAACCCTTCCAAGACTGTGCAACTTCTTGTAAATACCTTAATTGCCTTGAGTTGTATCATCACGCTGAGTGCCTCTGCGTGTGCCAAGTTTAGTTCCAGTTACATCCAGAGATGTGTGTTTTGGTTGGCAACAAAGCACTACCCTCTATACACAGTCACACCAGGGCCAATTGGTAACAGTTGTGGTCAGACCCCCCTGCACTATGACAAGGGATACAAGAGGAAGGTTGAGGGGAAAACAGTCTCTCTTTACTTCCCTCTTTCTCCATATTCTCAGGAGAAATCATCTCCTGAATAAGCACAACAGAATTAGCCCCACTGAGTCAGATTGCGTTTAAATCGGTGCGAGAAAACAACCATTTTCTCTGTACACTATGCCTGCTCTGGGAATGAGTCCTACAATAACACAGAGTTAATACAGCACATCCTGGAGCTCACACTGGGGTGTCACTGTTTATGGCAGTGCCTCCACCGCATGCGCGCACACACACACCAAAACCGCCGTTGATATAGCCACTGTCAAAATGAGTCCGCTATTCCAAGGCTTGGGGCTGATATAGCTCTGGGATGTGGAAATTTAATCATTAAAATAGAGACTGTCTCCCAAACTTCTCACCATGCTCCTGTGTGTGAGTGTCGTATTTGCTGGCTGACTTGAATTAGGCTTTATAATATGGCGATGATTTGCTTTGAAATGGATGTTTAGGCCTCATGCTTGAGTTGCATTATCCAATGTGGTATCCAATGAATATCTGTAAACGAATGGGTGAGGACTCTAAGCTAACTAGATTGCATACTCACAGGCATTGCAGTGCTACATTGTGCAAGTTCTGACAGAACCGCGTCCCAATTTTTTCCTTAGACTTGTTCCCCACTTGTCTTTGTAGATCTGGATAATGTATCACAGCTCTGCAGTTAAAGACCTAAGATCAGGATTATATTGTTATTGCTTAAATTTGAATCAAACAGTCCACTAATTGCTCAGTGAGGTGTCGACATTAGGAGTTCCTATGAAGGAACATGGCTTACGGAACAAGGGTGTTATCCTGCAAGGGCATTCAGATGGTTAGCACCTCCAAGTCAGTCCATGGTACTCTGGTGTAGAACTCCCTTTAGGGTGGATGTGAGACACTGCCCTACATGAAGGGGTTCAAGTATCTTGAAGTCTTGTTCACAAATTAAGGTAAGATGGAGCATGAGATCAACAGGCAAATTGGCACCATGTCAGCGGCAATGTGGACATTGTACTTTTTTCATGGTGTTATTTCAAATTTATACACTTCATTCATCTAAAGTGCATGTTTTATGATTTAATAATTAATGCATCACAAAAGTTACGCAACAGTAATGTATTGTTTTTTGCTGTAACCCATTACTAAAAAAATTGTGTTACAGCGCATTTTAATCCTAAATTAAACTGTTTTGTTTTTTAATAATTCACCAACACCGAGAAACATTTCAGCACCAGAAAATCAAATCCGTGAGTAAAAGAGTAACATTATTTCCTGTTGTTCCTCTTAACATGACGGTAGCTCTAATGATAACAATCTAATAATCTATAATGTATTACATTTTGGAAGTAACTTTCCCAATACTGATCTCATTAATAACTACACTTTCACTAACATTTGGGCAGTTTTCCTGTTGGGCCACAGAAAATGAAAGCTTGAGCTTATACAAAGCTAGTCTAACCGGCGGTGAGATGTAGATGTGGCTTATTAAAGACTGTAGCAAAGTGACACATTACATAAAATAAGCACAGCCGAATTGTCAGATATGTCGGACCACTGTGTTTACTATATAATGTTGCAGTTAAAAATAATGTCAAAAATGACAACAGCAATAAACAAATTTGCTGATTTTACTTATCGCCACAATTATAATCACTTGTCAATTGTCTACCTGGAAGTGACTCTTGTTAGCACGACGATGTTACTGGACATCTACTGAATTACAAAATTGAGGACTAAATAATAATAAACAGTAAACAGTGTATAGGTAAATGTTCAAGTCCAAGTCAATAGGTTATTGTACAGAGATTGCTCCTGACACAGTGTGTCCTGAGTAACTGTCAGAGTGATTATCTGTGGGTAGAAACTGTTCCTGTGTCTGGTTGGGTTGACGTACTGTGCTCTGTAAAGCACAATTTATACTTCTGCGTCAAATTGACAGCGTAGCCTCTGCATAGCCCCCTCCCCTACGGCGTAGCCTGACGTGCACCTCCTCAAAAATGTAACGTCGATGCGGACCATAAGCATTGTGATTGGTCGGCTGGCTACCCTCGCAACGCCTCCGAGCCGACAGGAAGTGCCGGTGCTTTGAAGTAACTTTTACTAGCGGCCAAAAAGGCAGCTCACACTGTGGATCAATATATTTGACAGCCACAACCCGAGAGAAATGACTCGTTTCACTATCAGAATGTGATCCATTCGTTCGATAACATTTGAAAAGGCTACACCAGCCGCACGTATACAATTTTACCCCCATTCACGTTAGCGGAGGGCTAAACCGGAAGTTAGCCTGCTCGGCTGTCAAAATTCAACACAGTGGACCCTACCCAGAGTATAAATCACGCTTTACGCCTACCAGACCACCACAGTGGTCTGTTCCTGTCCTGTTTGGTGGAAGATCCAACCCAGACAGTGATGGACGTGTAGAGAACAGAACGTGCAAAGAACAGGTGTTGACTTGCCCTACACATTTCCCAGATCTCAATCGAGTCGAGCATCTTTGGGATGTGCCGGACAAACAAGTTCGATCCATGGAGGCCCCACTTTGCATCTTACAGGACTTAAAGGATCTTCTGCTAAAGTCTTGGTTCCAGATACCACAGCACACCTTTAGATGTCTAGTGGAGTCCATGCCTCGACGACCAGTGCTGTTTTGGCGGCAAAAGGAGGACCTTCTCAATATTAGGCAGGTGGTCAAAATGGTTGGGCAGATCGGTGTATTACAGTGCATTGCAAGAGCTGAGCTAAGAGGAGCCAGCAGCTGGAGGGGTTATTGTGTCTGTGTGACACCCTTAGCCCAGCTATGAGGCTGATGGGTGGGTATACTGTAAACACCCAGAAATGAAGTGGAAATGCTACATCTGCACACCCTGTACTATACTTAAACTGTAAGTGTAAGACAAAAACCCATTCAGTGGCCCTTAAGTATTGTCTTCCATTTCGTGCTTTGGCCACATAATAATCATTTAGCCCAGACCAGCAGTAGCCAATCTCTAGTTTAGTAGGTGTCTGTCTATGGTTCCAGATGATGCGGACATCAGGGATGGAAACAGACCTGTTAACTAGTTAGCCCACAGAGAGCAGGATGACCATTGAAAGAGACTGTTTATATAAAAGCTGAAAAGTACTGGAAAAGAGATGAAATGGCGTTGAGATTGCGCAGAGAGTCAGCAGCGTGAGGTAGTAGGTGACGTCATATGAGAGCAACATCTGTCTGCTATTGCTATTTGTGCTCCAGGGCCCTCGTGCCTCTACACAGAAGGGCCCTAGTTTTATGTACATTGTTTTTTGTGTGAAAAAAGGCACTGTTGGCAGTAGAGACACAGAACAAAGAGCTGGCATTCCTGTCTCTTTCAGCTATTTAGCAGTTACCACAGCCTCACATGATCTGGTAGCATCTGCTACTTTAGTATTCTAGAAAAGTGAAATACGTCTTTTCATGAAAATTGTTGCATATACTCCAATATGTATCTATCTCTTACATTTACAACTTTATTTTCATGATTACTCTTCTTTGTTTTCTTGCCAATTGCCCAGTGAAAATTGACTCACAGGGTAGCACAGAGTCAGTATAAAATAGCTTTACCTTATTCAAAAGAATTTACCTCCCAGCTCTCTAAAATGTTGCTGTCTCAATGATTTCAAAAGGCAGAAAATCTCTTTTGAAACCTACATGAAAAGATATACCAGTACCATTTATGGACAGAAAGTCAAAGGTTTCTTTTGATTGTGCTACCTGTGGTTCAACTGAACTTGGATTGCCTATTATCCATTGGAGCTACAAGATTGTTGCCAGTCACTATATTGATAACTCTGCCTCTTGGCTGCCAAATAATTGTTCCCATTTTTTACAATGACCGTTCACAAAACCATTTGCTTATTTTCATTTGTTGTTTTTGTTTGTTGTGAAAAGAAAACAACAGAGACTATGGCAATGAGTCCCTGGGCCCAAAGAAAGCTTGCTAATAGCCTTGTGTTGTACATGCAGTAGATGTAATTAGAATAGGGCATATTCGAGCTCTTCTATAGCAAAGAAAATCATCTGATTAGAATGCTGATATATATTCATTCACTGTCCACAGTGGAGACAGACAGAGCTCTGAGGAGACTTTTTTGGTCAAAGTTTTTCTCTTAAAATCTTGGATATATCTTCACTACCGTTTAGCATTTTATTTTGATTTCTTTATTTCTGATGCGTGTCAAATAAAAAAGGAAATTCTGTTACATTCCTCTGTGTGTTTTGTTAAAAGCATTCTGAAAGGGACATGCTTAATAAGCTGCATAGTTATTAAGGTGAGTCACTATTATGAATAATAAGTATCTCACAAAAGTGAGTACTCCCCTCACATTTTTGGAAATATTTGATTATATCTTTTCATGTGACAAAACTAGAGAAATGACACTTTGCTACAATAAAAAGTAGTGAGTTTACAGCTTGTATAACTGTAAATTTGCTGTTCCCTCAAAATAAGACATCATACAGCTATTAATGTCTAAACTGCGGGCAACAAAAGTAAGTACACCATAAGTGAAAATGTCCAAATTGAGCCCAAAGTGACAATATTTTGCGTGGCCAACATTATTTTCCACTTTAACCCTCTTGGGCATGGAGTTCACCAGAGCTTCACAGGTTGCCACTAGAGTCCTCTTCCACTCCTCAATGACGACATCACGGAGCTGGTGGATGTTAGAGACCTTGCGCTCCTCCACCTTCTGTTTGAGGATGCCCCACAGATGCTCAATAGGGTTTAGGCCTGGAGACGTGCTTGGCCAGTCCATCACCTTTACCCTCAGCTTCTTTAGCAACGCAGTGGTCATCTTGGAGGTGTGTTTGGGGTCGTCATCATGTTGGAATACTGCCCCGCGGCCCAGTGTCTGAAGGGAGGGGATCATGCTCTGCTTCAGTATGTCACTGTACATGTTGGCATTCATGGTTCCCTCAATGAACTGTAACTCACCAGTGCCGGCAGCACTCATGCAGCCCCAGACCATGACACTCCCACCACCATGCATGACTGTTGGCAAGACACACTTGTCTTTGTACTCCTCACCTGGTTGCTGCCACACACGCTCGACACCATCTGAACCAAATAAGTTTATCTTGGTCTCATCAGACCACAGGACATGGTTCTGGTAATCCATGTCCTTCGTCTGCTTGTCTTCAGCAAACTGTTTGCAGGCTTTCTTGTGCATCATCTTTATAAGAGGCTTCCTTCTGGGACAACAGCCATGCAGACCAATTTGATGCAGTGGGCGGCGTATGGTCTGAGCACTGACAGGCTCTGCAGCAATGCAGCACTCATACGTCTATTTCCCAGACAACCTCTGGATATGATGCTGAGCACGTGCACTCAACTTTTTTGGTGGACCATATAGGGCTGGGCAATAGAACAATAATGATAATTATCGCAATATATAATTTTCCTCAATGTCAATATAATAAATGTTCAATATATCGTCAATAAATATTTTTTAAATTAATTTGAATCACATACAAATTAGCCTTTGATTTTTTTCTATAAAAATATTTATTTTGTTGAGGAAAAGGGACTGAAAAAAGATTCACTAATCATATTTGTTGAAAAATATTTTATCATAATAGTTTTGAATGTTCTACCTGAGATTTGTGAAGTGATCCACTGTTTGGCATCAAGTGTTTGTCACATTCGGTCACATTCTGACCATAAAGAAAATTTCTTCAATTTTCTCTCAGGAGCAAAATTCAGCCTTTAAACTTTAAAGAAATAATGATTTGACATATCGTGATAATTATCGATATCAAATAATATGAAATGTTTTTATCGTGATAACATTTTTGGCCACATTGCCCAGCCCTATGACCATGGGGAGGCCTGTTCTGAGTGGAACCTGTCCTGTTGAACCACTCACCGTGCTGCAGCTCAGTTTCAGGGTCTTGGCAATCTTCTTATAGCCTAGGCCATCTTTATGTAGAGCGACAATTCTTTTTTTCAGATGTTGAACTTCCAGTTACCAGTATGAGGGAGTGTGAGAGCGATGACACCAAATTTAACACACCTGCTCCCCATTCACACAGACCTTGTAACACTAACGATTGACATGACAACGGGAAGGGAAAATGACTAATTGGGCCCAATTTGGACATTTTCACTTAGGGGTGCACTCACTTTTGTTGCCAGCAGTTTAGACATTAATGGCTGTTTGATGTGTTATTTTGAGGGGACAGCAAATTTACACTGCTTTCCAAGCTGTACACTCACTTTACACTTACTTACTTTACATTGTAGCAAAGTGTCATTTCTTCAGTCTTGTCACATGAAAAGATTTGATCAAATATTTACAAAAATGTGAGGGGTATACTCACTCTTGTGAGATACTGTATGTCACTATACTGCAAACTTTTAGGAACATGTAGCTCCAAAGATGAATGCTGTCAGTAACCGGCAATGATTTGAAAAAATAAGACTATAAAAATAATCATAATTCATATTCCCATCCATCTTTCAAATAATCTAAAGTACAGTACTTTAATTAAAAAAAGATTTAGAGTGAGGGTACAGATTGTTAATTGGGCTTTAGAGGCCAAATAAGCATACATGAATACAACTTAAAGCAAATGTCTCTCCCACACTGTGGCTTTGGAGGATTATCCAGTGTAACAGACAATCCTTGCTTGAAATAGGGCGTCCTTTGTGGTCTGGCAGATCCAAGCCAGGGCCAGCAGCTGTCATACATGTAAGCTACAGTTCCAATAGGAAATTGAGAATTATTTTGTCAGAAACATGACTTGATAACAGGGTGAACTGGAGGACGAGAAAAGCCAATGCCTTGTAGTGTATTCAGCATTTCATTGCAGCTGTAGTCATGTCCTAGCACTACTGCATATTGAAAAGGTTGAGAATTCATCAGTGGATTGAGATGTTATTGCACGACCAGAACTGAATCAAGAAACTTGGCACCAGAAAATCAAAAACATCCTTTATGACTAGTTGAAGTGGCACGCGGCACAAATGGTTTAGTGTATACACCCCTTCCCTGCCAATAAAGGAAGGGGTTCTTCCTTCTAAATTGTTGCCTGATGCTTCGATTTTGATGTGGGAGTCTTGAGGGACACTGTACATACGGTGCTCTCACGTCTCCCATCTCCTTGTCCTTGCCCCTTCACACTCTGACCCTCCAAACTGGCGTGTTTTACTTTCCTTCCTCTAATTTTTTTTTTTTCATAATCTGATGTTAGCCAAAACACAGACTGTCTTGGCAAACGGTGATGGCTCCTTGTTGAGGAAACACGTTTTCTCACCAATCCACTTTAAAGGCAACTGTAGCTAAAGACAGTTGTGCTCACAAAGACAAATGCTGCCGATGACCCTGAGCACTTGCCTGTGGGTTTTTTGAGAACTACATAAAAGATTAGATCATAATGACTGACTAGTATTTTGCCATATAGCGGCAGCAACACAGGGTTGCTGGCTTCATAGACAGGACAGTCTGTTTAACTTGGCACTGGGCTGTGGTTTATGGATGAGTCTAGCTTCCCACTCCTGTACAACAAGCATTCATCAGAGGCTGTCTGATACCTGTCTGTGCTTCCTTTTCTGGTTTCTCGGTTTCTTTATAACTGGCCTCTTTATTGTTCATCCACATCTTTTTTCTTTGTTTTTTTGTCTTTTGCAATTTAGAAGGCTACTGGACAGGACCAATGATCGTCATTTTAGTAGAAAAAAAAATTCTAAATCTCGAAACTCACACATTCAAGATGAACCGGCCAATTTGAGTTCTGCATCACAATAAATCTGATTTAAGAGTAATGAGCCATGTTGTTGTGAATGTTTTGCTCATGTTTCTTAATGTTCGTATATATAGTACACTGGAGACTGATAGATTTCCCTAACAGGAAGATGTTTACATTTAAATTTGTTGTGTTACACCCCTCTTTAATATGTAGATTTGATGAAGTAATGCTTAAATTAGTTTATATTTGTTTCCGCCAACTTATAAGTCAGTGCAGTTGCCATTTCTGACTCAAAACCACAACTCTACTTTAATATTATATCTAACCAAAACTAACCAAAACTACATTTTAACACCTTAAAAGCAGTTATCTGTTTTGGTTGTTAGTGCCAGACATCTGGAGATACCATGTCAACACAGTGGCCAGCTCTAACAAATCACACAAGCTTTCATCTGGATGACCTTCAAGTCAGGAACCTCTACTGAAGGACCCTAGCCACAGAGCCAAACACACACACACACACACACACACACACACACACACACATTCACAAAAGACACATTCTCTTTCTTTGGATGCCCAGGCATAGTCCTTGAAGCCTAAGCTTACGTCTTTAAAACACAAGAACAATAAGGGCCTGATTAAATCCAGAATGGATTCAGGAAGTAGTGAAACCATTTGAAAGCGCAAGGGGTGCTTTCACACAGCCCACTCCCTCCATTACCACCACTTGCACGCTGTCTGTGTGTTGGCAGCCTCTGCCTTTTGAAGTTCTTGACTGCTCTGATGTCAAGTCCAGCGGGACCTGTCACTTTTTCATTTCATGTGATTTCTTTTATTACACAAAACATATTGGGAGGTCTTTCGTGTAATAAAATGGGGAAAAAAAACACTAAGGAGTCTTAATAAGGGCAGATTGCAGCATAATGCAGAGCAGAAATTAATTTTATTGACCTTCTCTCCTCTCTTTTCTTTCTCTTTCTTTGTCTCTCAGAAATCATAGACGACCTTTCACATCTTGTGGACAAGACAGACGACAGGATTCGTAATGAGACGCGAAGGGTGAAGCTGGTGGAGACAAAGTCAGCCTCTTGTGGTGAGCCTTCTTTGTTTTACTTTACTATGAAGCATCTTGGTCTAGTAACCAAAGCAGGCCTGACCTGTGTCCTTGAAAAGAAATCACAACTAACCTATTTATTTCTATGAATAATTACCAAGCATCAGGTTTTTTTTCTTTCTGCAGACCACAGAGCACTTGTCTAACAGATTATAGATTTTATAGAGTAAATAACTCTGTCTGGTGTGAGAAAATATGTCATTTGACATACAGGGCCCATTATGTTGAGTACAACAAAAAAAAAAAAAAACATTTTTACTATTCAGAAATTGAGCAATGTTGATGCTGTTCTTGACTTGGCTTTCATCTCCAGAAAGAATGGTGATTAATGGAGCAGAAAATATTATCCTTATGGGGACAAGCCCTCTTGGCACAGAGGTTGTGGGTGGTGAATGGTGGGTGGACTGGCTCTGTCTGTCATGCCTGCTAACATAGTGTCCTTGGCATTAATACAAGGTCTCACATACTAGTAATTTGAGGAATCTTCAAATATTTACTCAAGATTGCAAATTAGGCCCCCAGTGGCAGTCTATACAGGAGGCGTTTCTCCAGCGCTTTTCCTGTCATTTGTCTCACGCGCTTCTGATGAACACTCCTGTTTTAGCTCTCTATACATACTTTATAACTGCTTGTGTTTCACTTGCACTTTATGCATGTAAACCTGAAGACCTGAAGTTTATTTTTACACTTCAAGTTTTGTATTTTCTTCCGTTTTACGTGCCTAACTACAGTGATTGTCTGTTGGGCAACGCGGGCTGCCAGAACGCAACCTATAACTCATTATTGTGCCTGAACGCATCCTGTGTAGACGCACGCGGGGCACTGAGGCTGCTGCTCTGCAAATGTGCTGCTCACGCTACGCCTCCTGTGTAGACACAGCATGAGTCATCAGCCTCTGTTGTTTCAGCTCCAGATTTTGGTGAGTTAAGTTCTTCACTGAGAAAAGCTTTGTGAATGCATGATCCTCCCTCGCTGTTGCCACAGACATGCTTCAGTTTGTTTAACTTTTGTTTTGTCAGTTCCAAAAAGACTTTTTTTTTTTCTCTCACTGGGTAATGCTTTTCAGAGGAAAAAGGCTGCCATGAGAGGTGTGTTAGCTGCCTAAAGCCAATCTTTGGAATGTGGGAGCTTGAGCCAGGCTCAGTTTGCCCAGTGAAACGCCAGACAGCTTTGCTATTGCAAAAGCTGCATTATTGTGCTAGGAGACCTGGCTAACAGGCAGTCTTACAGAAGCAGAGCAGGGAGTAGGAAGGTCAGCCCTCAGAATGCTTCGTTCTGTTGGTCATGTCCCCATGGTGCCCGAGCGTGAGTTTGTTTGAAGATCCCAGAGCTCAAATTGTGTTTGAATCAGGACTCTTTCATTCTTTCTGTCTTTTTTTTTTTTTTCTTTGTTTGACTTCCCCCCTCCCCAACTTCCTACCCCCACTCCTCAGTTCTAGGCTGAAAAATATTCATGGGGCATGTGTGTGCGTGTGTTTGCCTGTGTGCACCTGCATATGCATCACATGTATCTATGTGTGTATGGTGCTTTTTTTTGTAGTGCAGAAGTGTCCATGCAAATATGTGCAACTGTATTTAAACATTGTTTGTTCTTATGCGTGTGTGTGTGTGTGTGTGTGTGTGTGTGTGTGTGTCAGACCTTTTCTGTAAATGGAAAATTCCCCATGGTCCTTCTCACTCTCACCTCAATGCTCTCTTTTTTCCCATTCCTCTCTGTCATCCCCCTGTTCATCTCTAGTTGTTTGACACTCGTCTTTGTGTCAAGCAGAGAAAGAATTGAAAATACTACATGCCACAAATTGTTTGGAGGTCTTTCCCTCTTTCTCCATGGCAGCATGTTTATAATTCCTGAGCTTTAAGGCTTTATTTATTTTTTAAACCACCTCTCATCCAATGCCGGCATTTGGTGTTATGTCTCACCCGAGTCCTTGTAAAGCTTGAAGCCCCTGGCTTTGACAGGCGAGCGCATGCTGAACATAACTGTCAGTAGGTACCTCAGTGACATCTTAGTTTTTACAGACCTGAGTTGGGCTAAAAGCTGGAAACATTTCCAGAATTTGAAAAATGTTCTTCACTGTTGGATTATCAACATTAATCATCAGACATTTGCACTCTTGAATTCTGGGAAAAACGGTTTTGTGTGTAAGCATTGGGACTGAGGACTGTTTAAAGTAATCCTTCTGAATCCTTCTAATGACGTTTCCACATCTGAGATTCCTCTCGGTGATTGGCAAGTTAAATTAATCTTGCCTTGAGAAATCTATAAATATTTAAAACCCTTTTCACATCTCATTTTTGCCTGGGTTTCAGTGAGAGCATTTTATTGCTAGTTATTTTGCTCCCACCAAAAATATATACCATGTGGTTTCATCTACCAGCTCAATATCTTTTTAATCTCAATTATATTTCTTCATTAATTTACTGTTAAACTAGTGAGGCAAATTGCATGGCTACAAGAGAATATACGAAAATATATAATTATCAAAGAATAATTTTTCAGCATGCTAGCAACTGCTCTCTGGATTGCAAAGTTGGTTGGTTGGTTGGTTGGTCTGTCCACCACTCCAGACTAAAATATCTCAAAAACTATTGGATGATTCCCATGAAATATAGACATTCATGGTGCCTAGTAGATGAATCCTACTGACTTTGGTGATCTTCTGACTCTCTCTTTCCCCACCAGCAGCACTTTTGAAATCTTTAAGTCTATGAGATAGAATAGCGCAAAATTGGTAAGAAATTCATGGTTCTCAAAGGATGAATCCTACTGACTCTTTTGATCCCCTTGCTCTTTCTCTAGCGCCACCGTGAGGTTCGGCTACTATTGAATGCATTGCTATGAGATTTAGTAGAGGCATTCATGTGCCCCTCAGGATAAAGTGTTATAACTTTTGCCTTATATCCACTGCATGGTATGGTATGGCACGGCGTGTCTCATAAGTTGTATCACTGTCTACATACTCTTAGTCTTGTTGGGTTCAGACTTAATGCTCACACTATTTCTGTTGTCTGTTGTATTAGAAATTATTAAGAAATAAATATGTTTAGATGTGTATCTAGTAATTGCAACCAAAAAACATTGAACGTTTTTGTCCTCTTCAATTGTGCTGTGTGAAAAATGATGAGCATCACGCTAACCTAAAATATGTCCCTTCTATTTAAAGGTCATCCTTGCCTTTTGTGGTTCAAAAGAATCTTTGAACCATAAACAGGGGCCAAGGAGGGAGTAGTGAGGGGAGGTTCAGGGGTTGTCTCGGTCTGTCCAGGGCTCTCACCAATTATTCGTTTTCTCTGTGATTTGTCTTACTGACTTAGATGAAAATTGCTAAGATGGGATGAACCCAGACCCAGGCCCCCAAAGATCCTGGGTGGTCAGTCTATTAGCAGACACCAACTACCTCCCTCAGTATCACACCAAAGCCCTAATCTATTTGGCAAGCAAACAGCATTATTGTCATTGGTCTCTGGAGGCCTCCTGAAGGTCAGGAGTGGCTTGTTTAGTTACCGAGGCAGGCAGGGTTGGTCCAAGATGAATAGGAGGGTGAGGGTCAGTGCGTTGTCTAATGTGGCTTCATGACTGTTATATGACATTAGAAGGTGTGAAAGCCTTGCTCCACACTAACATATGCATATGTTATACAGCCCAGTCTTTATTGCTATTGTTGCTATGGTGTTGTCAAGTGGAGTTGCAGACAGATGTTGGACCAGGCTGAATGAACTTTCTGATGTCTGATTCTAATGTGGACTGGGTGTTGCTTTGGTATCATTTACAATCAAACAAAGATAATTGCTGGAAATTTGTGCGTGGTGTATTTGCTTTAAGTACGAGGCTTTTACAGAGCTATCACTAAAACTATTTGAGCCAACTTTGACATTTATATTGTGCTCACATGTGTAAGTTATCAGGAGGTGAGGTCCTGTCTACACCAGTGATAGCTTCTAACACGCATGCCCTGCGGACCTTCCAAATGTATGACCACCTTCCCCTCAAATAGAAACACACTGTGTTCAAAACATTAACTATATGCACAGAAAGAGACAAGCAGTCATAAATACCCAAAAAAAGAAGAAAAAAAAAGAGATGGATGACAAGAGTCAAAAATGGTGCAAAGACATCTGGACCCCTTACCCCATATCCTGGCAAAGAAACCAGCATCAGCCCTACATTTCATCAGACCACCACACCACCACTACCACCACGAGCAATTAGTTCAGCATAGCTTATATCTCGCCCTGTCTCTTTCCCTGAGGGAAAGACGACCAATTAAGCCGCGGAGGGGAACACAGGCGGAGAGAGCCAAAGAATGAGAGAAATGTAAACCCAAAGTGAAAGGCTAGGGAAAATACCAGCCGCATGCTAAATAACAATGGACAAGTTGAGTCAGTGAGGGGAGTGTCGACACGCCTCAGACCAGCTAGAGATGCAGTTGTTTGAAATCTTCACTCCTGTGCCATTCCAGAAGGAATGGAATGGGGGAAAAAGTGGGTGAACGCGCCCTTGGAGAAAATTTTCCATATCTTATGTGTGTGTGGCATAGTTGGTGGTATAGGTCATAGAATATACAGTACTACTGAGGGAGTGTTTTGTGATGTTTATGATGCGCCACCCACCATCCCTTCTCTCTTATATCACCTAAAAGACATACAGAATTTGGACCAGCTGAGAGCTGTATCCTCTCAGGCCTCTGGAAAAAGGACCCGAGCTTTAGGATGACACATACCACCCTGCAAGGGGTGAGAGGGGGAATTTTACTTTTTTTTTTTCTTTTTTTTTTGTTTAAAGTAATAAAAACATAATGGTTCCCAGTAGGTCATGACAGTGAAATCTTGAGTTTTTGTACTTGAATGTTAATCTTGAGAAGAAATACCCTCAGAATGAAGTTATGTGTGGCTTTATATTTCACTTAACTAGATTCAGTAGGGTGTTCAAAATCAATAAAATTGTCAATAAAAGTAGATTGTAAATTCCCTAAAGACGTTCATCTTTTTGCGAAGGATGAAAATTCCACCTGTAGTGGATTTTACAGCAGAGAGGGATTTTTTTGACTGGGTGGTGACTATAATAAAAATTGTAATATTTTCAGGTCCTGGGGGTAAAGTACTTTGATGAAGTGTGAGTGAGCTTTTGCATTTTTCTCTGCTTCCATAGTATCAGTGAAAAACAATGATTATCCTCTCAAGGCAGAATCAGAAACATATGCCTATCACAGTGTGCAATCTGTGGCAATAAAGCCTTTGTGGCTGTTGAACGCATGTAAATTGCATTAAGTCATCAAGAGGAAAATGGTGATATGCTGTGAGGGTATATGCACTTGGGACTTGCGTTAGATCAAAGACTTTGAAAATTAGTAGTGAGGTATGTAGGCTTCTTACCTCTTCCAAGTGTATTCCCTTGTGTCTGCTGCATGACCCTCCTTCTCTGAGTCTAATCAGGTTTGGAGTTCTGTGGCTACTTGACATTTGAACATTAAAGAGAATTTGTTGAATTGCCAAGGTTTTACGACAAAGGGGTATATCAAAGTTCATTTAAGATAAAATATTTTATGATAGACTACTGTCTAAACACTTAGTACCAGCAGTCTTCTGCTGAAGTTGCAAATGGAATGTCTTTTCTACAAAGCCTAAAATTTCCTCTTTATCTTTTTTTTGGTTGATAAATCTGGTACGCACAAGTTAATGTCTTGTCCATACAAATGCCAAATGTCATTTCTGATGTCATACACATTGGAGGTAAAGGTTTGAAAACAATGCTCGGGACCATTAAATCTATTTATTCAGAGCATAGTGAAGCTTTTTCTTTTTTTCCTGCATAAATATTCTGCACAATGATCTCTATGCAGAAGGATATATAGCCAACTTTTCCTACAGAAGATTTTAAAAACGGGTTACAAATGTATTAGTTTAATTTTTGTTGTAAATGCCTAGCCTAGTTAAACGTCTAAAACAGCTGGGCACTGTAGCTTTTAGCAAATGTTACTCAAACAGGTACTTGTACTGTACATTGTACTTGTATTTGTTTGGAAACTATTTTCAGCTGTAGGTTATAATTGTGAATATTTGAATATTTCATCAAATTAAAAATAAACTACAGTGGCCATGCTCACCCTGTGCAAAAGTGTAAGACATTAATATGTTTTTTTAATAGTTTTTGGACGACAGTGAGGACTGTGGCACAGAGGAAAGCTGTATCTGGCTTTAGATATGCAGAACTTGTTATTAGGATCAGTTCATTGTTGGTGTTGGTCCTTTCATGTATTTGTTGATAGTAAAAAAAAAAAAAAAGTTAACACAACTGGTTTGGCTTTTGCCATCTGATTTCCTTTTTTCCTCATGTTTCCTCCTTCAGGGATGCTGGTCGTGATCATACTGCTTCTTATAGCCATTGTAGTGATCGCTGTGTGGCCTGTGTAGCGGACGAGGACAGAAGTGATCACGGACCTGTGCTGAATGACTACTGCAGTGACAGTTTGGTTTGCAAAATACCAGTTTAAAACACTTCCATCCAAAGTGCATACATTCATTCATTTAAACACTGTCTCTCGTCAGATTTTCTTTTTCTTTCTGTTCACATTGAGAAGAAGGTCAATGATGACTGCCCAACCAAGGCAATATGAAATAAAGACTGAAGTCCTTTAGCAGTGCTGTTTTCTATACATCAAGTTGATGGTTGGGTAAAGGGCATTGGTAACCCTCCCAAAGACTTTTTTTTTTTTTTATTGAATATGTAAGATACATGAAAACTGTCCATTTTAATAATTGCTCAAGTGGCTATTTTAATTGACAGTGTATAAGATAGCTAAATTATTTGGAGGGTTGTAAAATATTTTTAGCCTGGACTGTGACGAATGTTGACCCAACTGTAGGACCTCCCGCAGGTAGCAGGGGGTTTCCTTTCATAAGTCTGTCTGTGGTCTAGGCTGGGGGCTCACACTGGGTACAGTAATTCCGCAAGCTTTGCAATATTCACACTCACTTGTATTTACCCATGCATTACTGTAGCAGCTGTAATGTTATCATTTGTCTTGGGATTTTATAACGTTTATAGAATAGCACTCAGCCAAAACAAACAGCTCGGCTGTGTTACTAAGATGGCCGTTTTCCTTCCTTGTAAATCAATTCAGCTTGTAATTTCTAATAAATGACATTCAGTATATAGTCCCTGGACTCCCGTCTGTCTGTGTTAATACTCACGGCTTACTCTGCAGGATTGCAGTGTTTTGTAACATGATCGTTAACTAGGGTAGGCCTTGGACAAAACTTGAACACACTAGTACCACATCCATATTTCTATTGCAAAATCTGTATATTGTTTTGACAGTCAACTGTACTTATAATTCATAATATTATGTGTATATGTATATATAGCAACCAGTAGATGGAGAAAAATGGACTACATGCTTTATTATTAATTTAACTACGTAAATAAAAAATATTTATTCACATCAACAGACGCAAATAGTTTGTCAATGTAACAAGAGTTTATTTCAACTGAAAATCTGAATTTAGTTCTACCAGGTTGGTGTGTTCAGTAGTTATTATTTCCTTCTTTAATGGCAACAATCTAAACAACCAGAAACAAGTAAAAAAAAAAAAAAAAAAAAAAAGTTGAAAAAGACAATAAAATCCACAATGTCTTGTGTCATTAAATATATTCATATATAATAACCATAATATATTAGTACGCATTGTAAAACAACATTGCAAAAAAGTCTTGGCAATGGTGACAACTAAACAACATTTACAATTCATAGTATGAACACAAAGCAATGCTTTGACAAGTATGTGTATAGCATTTCATCAGAAAGCTTGTCAAACCATAGCTCAGGGGACAGATGTAAAATTTACAGCATGAGGCTACAGAGACTACAGCGGTGCAAATACAGATTACATGGTGCCAAACAGAAAAACATTGACATCTAATGTTATGATGTAGGATTAACAATGAAAGGCAGGAACATGTAAATATACTGTATATATGTTGTTATCAGTAGCCACCATCATAATGGACTGATATCACAATCATTTGATTGATTGTACAATAAAAAACACTCCCATCAAACCCTAAATGTAAATACTGATAAGTACTTCAGCAACAAGTTCATCTGTTATTTCTATCTTACAGTTGAACTCAGGTGATTTTGATTTTGGGTGGTTTAAAAAGCCATTCTAATTTGATATCATAGAGGAGGCATTTCAGTCCATTCAGAAAATTCTTGGACAAATGAGGAGATGTGATATAGTGGAATCAGAAATGATTACCATTTAAAACAAAGGAAGTAGAGTCTATTAGATTAAAACCATGTGTCTTGTAAAGATCTTAAAACTCTTTTTTTATTATTACTTGTGCTGTTGGACAATTTAAAAGATGCTAAACTTGATCTTGTGAAAAAACAAATGCCAGCATCATCAAACATGTTGCTCAAAGTGTTTTGGGCGGGACTGAAAGGAACCCCGGTTTATGATACATCAGATACACTGTGGGCTTTCACAAACCTGAGCCGAGTGGTTTCACCACGCATTCCTTGGAGAAATCCAAACTGAACTGCATACAAATAAATGAGCAATGTGGTTTCGAATCGAGCAGCGTCAAGTGATTGCAATTCACCCTATTTCTCCCTGTGCAAGTGTTGAAGTGAAGAGAATTAACGTGACAGCTCAATGGGAGACTGCAGCCTCTGACTGGTCGCACACAGTGTCCTTTTAGTGAATGTACAGTCATGCATTGTGTTTGCAAAAGAGTGTGTGGACTGTACTGGTATTTATCTGCAATCTCATAGCACTGTAGGAATTATTCTAGATAAATACAAGCCAGTGTGAGGTGGATTTCAAAAATATATTTAATTGTCGAGCACTTTTTCAAGGTGCAGTTTGTGGGAACATTTTCCTTTTTCTGCATTAGGATTCATTTCTGCACCACAAGAGGTAAGGAAATTATTTTCTTTTCATTATGCCTATTTTCGTTGCTTCCTACAGTCTGCATTGATTGGGTTTAATTGAACATCTCACCAAAACATGGTGCACCTTCTCAGATTCAGTGGTCGGTAGCCACTCATATTACATTACCTAAGTGAGAGGCAGCGGTCAGTTAAAAGGATATTTTTCTTCCTTTGTGTTATTCATGCTAATTTTTTTCACAAGCTGGTATGAAAGAATACATTTCTACAGAGATAAATCATACAATAATTTGCAGTGATGCACTTGTGACATACTACGTGCGGGTCTTTGTCAGTATCCTTTGAGAACACGCACTACTTGCAGCTACACAACAATAATGCTGCATCCACTGAGGACAATAACCTAATTTGGGTAACTTTCACGCTCTAATCATTTTGTGGTAGAACAAGTAATTATTGTCCCTATGTAAAGGAAATGAATTAAAACATTTGACATTTTGTTTGATAGACACTTAAGAACCCATATTTATTCATTTTTTCTATTAGCTCTACCCAGAAATAACTATTTTTATAACAATCAATGTGGCTGGCCCCTTGTCCTTTTATAAGTCAGTTGTTAAACTCCTGCCGGAGTTGTGAAATGAAAAATAAAATCACAGTTAAGTACTGAAAGTGAAATCAGTGATTTTAAGAGTAGTTTGTCCACCCGCAAAAAGCATAGTTTTAACATTAGTACCACGAGCGGGATGTGTTAATGAATTGAACTTTGCACTCTGAAATGAAAAGCGTTCAACATGCAGGTTTATACAAATACTGAATCACCAAAATGTAGCCAAGTCTGAAGGGGAAAATAGGGAAGAAAAAATATGCTTGGATTAATCAGGTCAAAAATGTTTTAGTTAATACTGGATTTTATCCTTGGTTCTCTTCTGTTACTTGCATATTCTAAAATTGTTAGTCGTCAGGACTAAGTCTTGAGTCCTGGCAGCTAACAATGTAGGACAACAGATTTCTTGTTTCTTGACTTGCAGATATACCAGAATTTAAACAGGGGGAAGGAATGACTGCTAATTGACAGCTAAAGGTACTTTGCCATTCTGTGGCTTACAAACTATCGTTTCTATGGCACAATTCTTAATGGAGAAAATATTGTGCCTCATTCAGATCAGTGAAGACTTTTGATGAAACAAGCTCGCTTCTTAGTTAAGAGTTCAATAAGAAAACCATGCAGAGGCATAATTGCAGTGGTAATTAAGTGGCTTTTTCTCTGTCATTTTTGCACCAGAAGAAAATGTCCACAGAATTTAAACATCAAATATAATGATTTCATACTGAGATAAAGAAAACAAACACAAATAACTTTATATGCTGGTAATAGGTGCAAATCCACAAGAGAGACAAATCTCAAAGTAAAATAAACCATAAAACCAAATCTGCAGGGTGAGCTCCTTCAACAAAAGTTCACTAGAAAAACAAATGATCCTAAATAATTCTCTTCATGCTTCTACACAAAAAAGCAGCGACATAAACAGTCTCTTGTCTGTCCGTGGTCCTCTGTCTGCCTCTCTTTCACTTTTTCTTTTTTCTTTTTTTTTTTTTTTAAATGACCCGCTCAGCTTTTCTCTTGAATTCCTCTCCCACTCCAGCATCCACTCCATCTTTTTCCGCCTATGGCTTCTTGCACTTGCCTTTCTTCTCGCGCTGTTGGAACTTCCTGAGCCTGCGCGCCCACGTGTCCCTCCACTGGATAACCAGGCTGCCTTTGTCTGCCACCACTCCACTCTGCCCCGGGGAGTCCTCGTCATTCCCCAGCAGCAGGTACTTCTTCCCAGGCTTGATCTTGGGACACTTGCAGGCCACGTCTTTGGCACGGACCCACAGGAACTGGTCCCCGCGGCGGATGCGGCTCTCGCCCTGCTTGTAGACGGAGATGATGTTGACGGTGAACTTCCACCACTCGCCGGCTTTGTCTGCCTTCAGGATGTGCACCTGGACAGCTGCAGAGGGAAGTCAGGGAACAAAAGAGATTACAGATTATAATAATAATATAATATTAATCCTTATTTGTAGAGCACTTTTCAAAAACAAGTTACAAAGTGCTTTAACAAGTGTAAAGAATAATACAAAAAAAACAAGATAAGAGCATGAAAACATTGAAAAGACTAAAATACAGATTAATATAAAATTAGTAAAATACAATAAAATAAAAGGGATAAAATAAAGTCAAATAAGATCGGGAAAGGCTCTCCTATAAAAGTATGTTTTAAGAAGGGACTTAAAAGAGTTCACTGACTC
>NC_060153.1:17224146-17240312 GCF_021292245.1 Micropterus dolomieu
TGGAGGAAATTATTTGACATCCATTTTTTAACTTCACAAAGGCAGTTGTTAAGTGAACTCAGCATTCCAGGGTCTGTGGATCTGACGGGCAAGTATATTTGTGTGTCATCAGCATAAATATGAAAAGAAATGCCATGTTTATGGATAATATGTCCAAGGGGAAGCAGATACAAGGAAAACAAAATGGGTCCTAAGACCAACCCCTGAGGCACACCATATTTAACTGGACAGAATGAGGAGACATAGTTGTTTACAGACACGCAAAACTTCCTATTTGACAGGTAGGACGAAAACCATTCTAGGGCAGTACCAGAGATCCCCACCCAGTGCCTCAGTCTGTCTAACATGATGTTGTGATCAATGGTGTCAAAAGCAGCGCTAAGGTCCAGGAGTACAAGGATTATCACTTAATTGGAGATTTCTTACGTTCAACTGACATAGCATCTCAGGGATAAAGGTTAATTCCTCAACAAGACCAACTTTGTGAGGCTGTAATTAGAGAGATGAATGCTAACGAAACAAAAAATCTCAACCTGCTGGTGGCACTAGAGGAAAAGTCAGTGAATCGCTAAAGCCAGTAGGATTCATCCTATGGGGAATTTGAATGTATGTACACATATTTGTGTCAATCCATCCAATAGTTGTTGACATATTTCAGTCTGGAGTGGTGGACAAACAGACCGACTGAAAAACATTGCCATCCTGAGAGCCATGCTAGCGGCATAAAAAAGCTAAACATATAGAGTTTGTCCACAACTTATTATTTGGTCTAGTGCTTCATGCTGTGCGTTTACCGTTTTACTTGGACAGTGTCTCCATGGCTTAACATGGTAATCTGGGCACAAATACTCTTTTGGGGCCAAAGTTTGCCCCTCCAACAGTTTCTATGCCATTGTATTTTGTCTGTCACTGGATATTTATTAAGGCAATTAAATAAGATACAGAAGGTCAACTAAGCATCGCTCTCCAGCATGAAGATATGCAGCTAGTTTTTTTGTTTTAATTAGAACTTGTTCTTTGCTTCACTTTGCTGCATCAGCTACTCCTTGAAGAGTAACCGCCTCATTCAAAGATCTCTGTCACAATGGAAGGAAAGGGTCTTTTGTTTTTCTTCCAAGGACACTGGCTCTTTTTCCAACTGTGGCCATTATTCAAACATCAGCAACTACGAGCGCAGAGTTGGCAGCTAAAATCACATAGGGCATAGTGTTGAGAGAGGCTTGCAGTGAGTGCTGACCCATGCTGCAGCAAAGACTGATCACGTCACAGTGTCCAGGGCTCTCACACCTTCAGAGAGGACCGGCTAATTTGGCCTCAAAAGCACCATATATTGGATTTCTTTGGCTTTCAAATACGACCCGCGGCTTTTTTGTTGCATGTCATCCTCTCTCCTCTCTCATTTCCTGTCTCTCTTCGGCTTTCCTATTGACATAAAGACATAGGCAAGCATAACCCAGCCTTAAGCTGCGTCACTTTCAGCAGTTTCAAAGTTGGTAGAGGTGCTCTGAGCCGATTCTAGGGACTGGCATCTGGGCTGATCCAGACATGGATCGGTATCAGATAAAATAAATCATGATCTGACCCTTTCTTTGCTAAACTGTAGTGTGTTTTGTCCACCTAAGCCTGCTAGTGTTGCAGTGTGCCCTTCTTTACCACAGCTGGGCTCTGTTTTGTGAGCATTTTGTTGCATATATGAGTGATGATTAGTGTGTACTGTGAAAAAGAAGGACTCTGAATTCAGGCACTGAGGTTAACAAAATGCACAGATTCTCTAAACTACAATGTGATTTATCATTATCTATGAGCAGTGTATGAAACATTCAGGTACTAGATTCTCATTTAAGTTGTTAAAATGAATGACAAGGAATGCCTTTGGCAGATCACATCAAATGTGAAACTTGTCTGGTTAAAGTGCCCTCCTGCAAGCTGGAGTACTCTGCCGGAATCAATTTGTGAGCGAAGACGCTCCACTTTGGAACACCACTGTGCAGTCAGAGTGGACTAGTTGTTCCTGTAGCCAAGGGTATTTTACAGTGCTTACATTATGAAACACACAAAAAAATGAAATTAGATAATTTTGTACCATTTCTGACAAGACATTAAATATATTGAACAGAAAAACACAGCAGAAATGCTTTAGTGAACGGAAAAACCTTGGTAGACGGGCACCCATGTACTGTAAATCCCACTAAACTACACTCATGGGGTTTAAATACTGTTTTTATCCTCAGTGGAAAAGGCTGGCCTATGGTCCAGCTATGATTTACATCTTCACATGCATTTTTCCATGTCCATTACTACTGACAAAGCAATGTGATTTGTAATGTGATTAGGAGGCAGGGTAGGGCTATTAGAGACGTTAGCTGGAAAGGCACTCAGTGATGGCACATGATGAATCAATTGGTATGGTCCTCAGAGAGAGGGAGAGAGAAGAGAGAGGGTTGCTGGATTCTAACCCAGCATGTATCAATATGTGTTATATTGACCGGATCTCTATATAATTCCATTATACCTCTACTATATTTAATGGGACAACTTCTGAAATCAACCACTGTGTTACAGGGTTACTGGTTTCACCTTCACTGTAGAGCTAATGGAGCTGAACATCATGGCAGTATTAGTATATCCTGTATTCAGTTTTAGCCACACATGCTGGATCCACGCCTTGGGAGTTACACGTTATGAATGGTGGCGATCTATAACTGACTCTAAAACTTCCTGACTTTGGGAATAGAAAATTCATCTGTTTCTAGATTATACTTTAAGTTTCCAATACTCTTTTGGTATTTTTGCTGCACCCAGGGTCAGATCAACATTTGTTGTAACTTCCTGAGGCCTTGAGATTCACTTCTTCTAAAAGCAGTCTCAAAATGTTGTCTTTTAAAATTGAGTACTGTTGCTTGAATCATTGAATAGTTTGTGTGCTTGTTGTGACAGCGGTTTTGAATGCAGCCCTTTTCCATTTTTCTTTCCTTTTTAATATTTTTTAAAGCACATTGGGCTCTGTGTAATAAAAGTGCTGCATATATAAAGTCTGCATTTCATTGCTTTTACAATTACACTGTAAATTTTGAGTATACTGTAGAGTTGCAAAGTGTGAGGAACTGCTGGTTCTGGATGTATTTTCCCCCACAGTGAATTTGTATTTAAAATGTTTTTTATTGTTGTGGGAGTCTCCTCGATCATAAAACAGTGGCGACCAGTTTGAATAATTTTAACTTTGTTTGCTTTGTTTTGTCTGTCAGTTTTTTTTTTTAACACAGGTTTGTGCCTTTGACTTTGAAATTTTTAAGCCAGTTGATCATCTTTTGTAACCAGGAAAATTTCATCCAAGCTGTGGAAGTCTCCACATCTCAATGTAGAAAATGAATGGGACTTTTACTTCTGGACCCAAAATACCTCCTCTCACTTTGAACATTATTTTGGGCTGTCGTTTGTTATGTATTTAAGCATTCTACTTCTGATAGTGTTTCTAGATAATTTTCACCCAGTATGTGTGTCCCCTGAGGCTCAGTGACTCAGTGGCTGACCTGGTGTGACCTGATGGTGACCTGTCACCAACTTGTACCAACCAGCTGCCACCAGGTGCTGTTCTCTCTGTTTGAGTTTAGTCAACAATAACTGTACACTGAAATGCCTAGAGTTGTTATACCATTTCCACCCCCTCTCCCTGCACTTCACTCCCTCCTGTGATTCTTTAAGGTGCGTCTGTATATCGACCACAGAAGCTTGTAGCATCGTTTCCCTACGCAGCATGGAGCCCAGCTCCCCTGCTGATCTTTTCAAAACAGTCCAAAGCTATGGCTTACTCAACTTGTGCTTTAGATTTACATTGTATTTGACTTTTCAATCAGCTTCGCTGAGCTCATGTGTGGTGAATACTGTACAGGGATCTTGTTCTGGTCTGGTACAAATCTTGAAAATGCTGTTGCAAACTAAGGATGGCTATGACAAGGAGCTTAATGGTTCTCATCTACGTTGCCAGCACAAAGCCCCCCTGTGATGGCAAGACGAGAAGAAAGTGGATTACACAGAGGATAATGTAGCACATAAAACTAATGGTGGACAGATGGATTAAATGAAATGTTTTAACAATAATGTGATTATAATGTTTGTTTTTAAACCTTTAACGTTTTGAATGGACAAAAAAAATATTCTGCTCCTACACACAGTAAACACTGGTGGAAGAGAGGAACTGCCATTTGTCTTTTGCTTGGTATTATCTCAACCACCAGTACCAGCAGATCCCCTACACTTCACACACAAGCACACAACACATGCCAATCCAGTTGGGAGGCTCTCCTGGCTTCACTCTTGAGCGATGTACATACATGAGGGTACTCAGTAACGTGTTGAGTGACACCATGAGGACATCCTGATGTCTCTTTTTACCTCTACACCTCTACACCTCTCCACCCTTGAATGGATGCTGCCCACTGTTTATCATTCAGGTGTTACATAAATAAAATAATTTTTTTTAATCTATTTAAAGTACAAATTGAACCTGATATTGAAAGGTTAACAACGTTGTCTGCTATTTGGCCAAACCAAAGAAATGAACACAGCCATGTTGCTGACACATTCATGCATGAGCTGATACATATTATAGAGGCAAGGCTCTTCTCACGACATCAGCAGCAAGGTAGGCATTGGTGGAAGAGGAGGTGTCTATAAGCTGACCCCTAACTCCTCCAAATCCCTGCAGAACAAAGCCTGGGCCTGTCCGTCAAGCTGCTTAGGTATGCTGCAGGAGGGCGCTGCTTGGTTGACCGGTTCAGCAGCCTGACTTCAATCAGGGGAGGGGACTGAGGGAGGGGAAGAGGGGAGAGGTCATACGTCTTATCCACACCTTGAATGGCGTGGCGGACGGACGGTCACAGGAATGCAGCGAGAAAACGCTTCAGTTGTGGGGGAAGTTGGCCGCCTTCATGAGGATCTCTTAGAGAGCACCAACTGTCCGTCACACTGTCTTTGCTTTATCCGCCAGGGTCTTAAATTGCTGCTCGGAGGCAACCCTTCCTCCCCACACACACCTTTGCATAATTCTTTATCCTGCCCTTTCTCTCAAGCACCCTTTCTCTCTTTCTGTTTGTCTGCTGTCTTCCTCCTTGAAGATCTGCTGTCTTCTGTTTGATCCTTTGTCTCTGTCTTCAGAAAGCTGGAGTAAGCCATCAGTAAAATGCATCCCCTGTAAACTATAGCAGCTTCTCAGCAACGTCCTGGACTGGGACGTATGGGATTGGAAGTATTCTATATTCTATATATATCCCAAACTAAAATGTGTGGTGTGTTGGATATTGATTCTTCTGTTTTCAAAAAGTTGGACACACGCTATTTGTGCCTACAGTATAAGAAACTTTTTGTCCAGAGCCAAGTCAGTGAAAAAGGACACTGTGTGTTTCTTCCATCAGACCACATGTTTTTAAGCTTTCCTGTAGAAATGAATGTTAATCCAAGTCATTAAAATGGACTGTGTGTTGTCTGTTGACTCACCGTAATCTTTCTTGCAGTACTTCTTCATGTTGATCTTCAGTTTTCCTTTCGATGCTTTGCAATAAGAGTCACAGTCTACAAGAATAAGAAGGGAGAAAATACAGGTAGGAAGGAGCTTTTTAGTAACGGAGAAAAGGGTTTTGTGAACCTGCTAAGAATTAATTGTTGGGGGGCTAAAAACATTCTGCATTGCAAAAGTAATAGCACACATACCTGTTTTTTTTATTAATTTTCACAACAATCTATAAATTCATAATTTTGGTTAAAAAAAAGAAAATACAACTGAATAAAAAATAAAAATAATTAACTGTATTATTAACTAAGAAACTAAGAATTTTTTTTAAATTACACACATAACATAACATTTGATTTAATTATTTAATTTCTATAGCATACTCAATTGCTCAAGTAATTAATAATAATCATTATTATTATTATTATTATAGATGATCAAATTAAAACTATCGAGGAGTTTAATTAGCGTTGCTGTTAAACAACAAAACCATGATTTCCACTAGATTGAAGTGTATGAAACCTTTTCCTCTGCTGGGCCTACATTTACACGTGTGGCGGAGATTTGGCAAATTTTCCACATTTGAAACTGCAGACAGCTGCTTTAGCACCACCTTTTGGAGAAATATCCTCATGTTCTATTTCTGTCCTATTGTGTTTTTTTGGAACTGGACCAGACTTCTGTTTTGTGCATTTTTGTTTGATGAAATGCAGTTTTGATAAAGGAAAAAAGAAACTTAAAACAACTTCAAAGAACAATAATCATGACAGCACCTGTGGCAATTGTCATTTTGGCAGAGTGATTGACACAAATCTGTCTGGTTTGATTTTTTTTCCTAATAGGACTGCTGTGGGGCCACTGCTGGAATTATTAAGGCTGTGTGGGGGTATGGTTGTGGTGGAGGCGTTTTACCCTCCAACCATGTCTACAATGTGTAATGGTGAGGACCTCTTAATGGAGCTGATGGTATCGGCAGTAGATTAGAAGAAATACAAATTACCACTGCCATCTACCCACTCACTCCCTGTCAGACTGTGGGAATGTGGGCTGTGCAGACCACCCTTCACCCACTTCAACCCCCACCTCCCTCCGATTCTCACCTCGCTTGTCACCTCAGCCCCCTGAAAAAAATAACCCTGGGATCACTTCAAGACCCCACCGTGGACCATGTCAAGCCTTTGCATTTATTTCAGTGTGGACAGGGTGGAAAGAGCGCTGAGGACTGGCAGCTTTTTGAGGGAGTGGAAGGTGGGGGATGTGAAGGGGGTCAATGCCACACAAAGGGAGGTCAGGAAGGGAAAATTAGCCATCCATGAAGTGTTGGGCAGAGGAGAGGACCCTTTATTTGGGGGGGGGGGGCATTCTGGAGCCGTGAACAAATAAATACCTCACACAGGCAGAAGGGTCAGCCAAATTGCCTCTTGCACGTATACACTCTTTGTAGTAACTCAGTTGATTTCACCTTTATCATCTGGATAACCTCTTCAAAACAGAACATTTTAAATTTTCTAGACAATGTTGAAGATGTTTTCTGTGCACATAATCCTTAGAGCCTTAATTAATCTTTGGATGGTGGAGGTAAGGGAACATTTGAAAAAGCTACTGAATGGAGAAACATAGAGAAGACAAGTCTTACAAAGACAGCTCTCCAAGTGTGTTCATATTCAAGGAAACACATCTCCCTTCCACGCCATCATACTGAACTGTATGTCGACTGTTTTTGATTATTGGAAGCAATCTGTTATTTTTGACGAGGGCACGACCATACGTTCATTGCAGATTGTAACTAACCCTGCTCCTTGTCCAAATACATCCACGAGGATATGCATATGCCATCAGTTTCATGATAGATTACCAGGAGGTGAAGGAGGCAACAATATATCCCTCCCTCCACTTTGCTGGCCCCAGCAATCAAAAGAGCACGTAGCCTCAGTTATTGCCCCATGCTATGCTGTCACGATGCCAGACACTTAGAGTGTGAGGCCACAATGACGTGACGTGAGGCCATATCATGAAAAAAACAACAACGTTTTCTCTCTTTCCCCCTGCTCCTTTTGCGCTCTCTCAACTGGCATAAATAGGTTCCATAGTACTGATTTGGTTTACACTTCAGTGCTGCAAGTTTTAATTAGTATAGGAAAGGAAGAGAGGGAAGGACAGAGGGAGCAAGAGATGGATGGACAGCGAGTAGTAGTAGAGGAGAGTGATGGGGTGGTGGAAGAAGGATTGGAGCTTTAAGGCAGCCTGAATATGAACAAACTTCATTGTTGTGACCAGATCTTTGCTTCATGCCTTTACTCTTCTTTATACTCTGTTTGAATGAGGTTGCCTGGGGAACACCATGACAAGAAAAAATGCAGGGAAGGGGCGGGAGAATGGATACTGGTAGAGAGTGAAGGGGTGGAGAGGTTGACAAAAAAAAGAATAGGCCAGGAGTGAAGTTTATCAGGGGGGTGGGAAGAAGAAGAGGAGGACCAGGATTTTAAGTAAAACCCCCAAATCAGCAAGAAACCCAAAGCTGGTAGCCCCACACGCTGGTTAGCAAGGCCACAAAGCTGGAGCTGGTGGTAGTAAATAGAGAGAGTAACAAAAACAGGAAAAGTAAATGAAACACAGGAGTCTATATGAGCTGCACCTGATTACCATGTAAATGATCGAAGGGGGAGCTGTGGAAAGGAAGCTTTGTTTTCTCATAACCCCCCTTGATGCCATCATGATACTTCCCTTTGATAGCCTTTCGTTCCCCATTAGTGTACCCCTGAGACACAGCTCTGGATCCCGCTGAGAGCACCCCGAGATCCCTATTTAGGGCCAGGCAGTCCCCTACCGTGAGGACAAATGTTCCCTTTGTGCGTGCGTTACAAGCAGGGGAAGTGGGAGCAGTCCTGAAGCACTGAGTTAAAATGTGCTTTGGGTGTTCTGAGTAGATGTAGTTACTACAGTTCTTTGTTTCCTGCCTTTCAGTGCACAGAGAAGTGTGTAACTGAGAGGTGGACCTTTGCCCCTTCAATCAAAGTGCTCTACAACCCTTTAAGCTAATCGTTTTCATTTGGGATGCTTCTTACTGAAGTTGCTCCAAGACAGAATACAATACTGTACAGTTCTATGTATATGAGCTGAAGCTTTACAGTGCCCACAGACTGAAGCAAAACCGGGCCTGGGTTAGGTTTGTTAGCCAGTGTTAGATAGGTAGTACAGTAACACATGCCGTGTTGAAACTTATGTATATACACTGCAGGTTGGTTTACTGACCCTCAACATCATTTGGGGCAGAGGTAACATGTACTGTAGCCTAAACAAGCTGCAAACAATTATGTAAAATGATGAGCGACAACTATCAATCTCCCCAAAATGTAAATGGACTGTACTTCTATAGCACCTTTCTAATCTTCTGACCACTCAGTGCATTACAATTACATCACATTACAACAGTGGGCATTACGTCACATTCGCACATTCATGCACTGATGGCACAGCAATCGAGAGCAATTTAGGGTTCAGTATCTTGCTCAAGGACATGCAGACTGCAAGAGCCGGGGATCGAACCACTAGCGTTCTGATTAGTAAATAATCCACTCAATCTCTTGAGCCGCATCTCTCTAGACCATCATACCAATAAATGCAAAGAAATAATGGAGACTTTATCATAAGATTTAAACAAAAGCAATGAACAAGGAGAGGGAAAAAAAGACACATTCCTGCGAGGCAAATCCAAACTTTTTTTATTTATTTACATAATTTTACATAATTAAAGACAACTACATCTGCTACAACAGGAATAGTTTGCAATCAATTTAGCCCAGAAATTTGTACACACAAGTCTATTGCCATTGCCATGCTGTGTTTTGTCTGTTAGTCAAGAAGAACTCATGTTCAATTCTTCCTACACAATAATCATTTTTACATGAATAGATTTAAGGGTCCCTGCATGACTAATAATAATAATAATATCTGCATGAAAAAACGCAGTTCCCTTGCCAGTCCAGCAATGCAGCAGGGTTGCCTGTGGTGAGGGTGCCAGCATAAAAACGCAGGGTCGTCCAGCGAAAAGGTTTAACCTGTTCCCTGAATCATCTTGGGAAATCTGATCCGAAGTTAGCAGAAAAAAATGTTTAAAGCCACACTATCGCCAACGTCGATATTGGATGATTCTTAACAACCCTCTGACTACATTCAGTGACAATGTTTTTCCCGCAAATTAATGAAATTCTTTCAACAGTACCTGTGCATCGCAAGTACAGTATGGTTAAGGTTAGGGGAAGATTATGATTACCATTAATGAAAACAAACATGTTTTGTGTTGTTTCTGTTCAGCAGCTCTCACAGTTTCCACACAGCTAAAATCATATGTACCCAGACAAGTTGTCAAAAGTGTGAACATCAATATCCATCAACTAGATCTAGACGCACTCTGGATTTATTGTACCTAGATACAAGATACTTGTCCACAGAGGCAGGGCAATATCAGAGGTACCAGAGCAGTGACACAAGGAGGTGTAAATGATGGCCCAGGGGGAGGGCTTTCTCCCTCAACCAGACTGATTGAGAAACAAATTGCGGCAAATAAAGCAAATAATTAGATTATGGAGCCCAGTGTGCTGCCCTGCTTTTTTCTCCACTACTCTGGTGCGAGCCGTGAGCTTGGATCCTGTCCAACAAAGACAGAGAGAGAAAGGAGGAAAGAAAGCCCCACTTCTTTTCTCATTGTGTTGTCGGAGAGTAAAAGATGGTTTGTTTTCAGCCAGTGAAGAGGCTGTTAGAGGTCTTGACCTGATTTTACTATTCTGGTGGCGTGCAATCAGTTCTGTTGAGTTGGGTCGTCTTCTATTACTGTTACTGAGTTTCAGATGAGTCAGCGGGGACTCCTGTTGGTTGTCACCCAAAGACAGAGAAGAAATAGCACTGCCAAGGTATTCATGTCGTAAAGCTTTTGGGCACCAAAAAGGAAATTGCATGTAAACGTTTTATATTGATAATGAGAATTTTATGCTGTACTCTTCTATATATTTTACCATTATTTCTTCTCTCATGCAATCAGGTGGTGTAATAAGATTCAACAGTGATATGGCTGCAAAGCGCGGTTGAGTCGGCGAGTACTAAACAGGGTGTGTGAAGCAGTGTGAACCAGTGAAGCAAGACTCATGTCCAAAAAATCCAAGGAGGGGTCCGCCACAAATTCTGATCACTTCCAGCCTCGGCACACACACATGTAAGACTGAACTTTGTTACCCTTATGAGCCTCATCATCGTCACTCCAATTCTCCTTCTCCTCATCATCATTAGTTGCTTTCACATCCTGTGTATCCTGACGGGCCAGGGCAGCCATCACAGGTCATCAGCGGTTAATCTCCTCCACATTTTGTTGCTGTGCAGACGTCTCTGTCACGACCCTTGGGAGTGGCGACTCACACCATCCATGACCTACCAGCACAATGTGTGTTTTGTCTGGGCCACACCATTGGAGGTATTCTCCATGCATTCCAGCCCTCCGTGTGGTCGAGAGGGGGAGAGCCCAGTTGCAGGAGACAAATTAATATCCACTACATTTTCCCCCCACGCCCTCCATTCACCCCCCGCAAAATACGACCCCTCTTCGTTCAACTGAGGCGCAACAAGGCACCTGCCTCACAGCTGTCAGCCCAAAACCCCCTGGTATCACACACACTCATTTGTTTATGAGTCTGTTTTCCCTTACATTTGTTTCTAAATCAACTTTCTACATGACTTCCTCAAATTTGTTTCCTAATTTACTCAGCACCCCCCCACCCATTCCTACTGTATTCTTCTACCCCTCCATCTACTCATACTTATTTTACTTCTTGTTTTTAACTTCTCTTCTGTTCCTTTAACTTGAGTAAATGTTTTAACCCCCCCTATTATACTTTACTATTACGGATACTACTACTATATAAAAATAATTTAGTATTTTAATAATGTATAATATGAATATTTACTCTGGTGCAGGTAGTATTACTGGGGTGGAACATATTGTCCGATGCTCTGATATAATTACCACATCTGTTTGCAATCACATATTAGGTGATATCATAGCTGTTCAAATACCAGGCTGAGCAAGAGGCGTGTTTGCTCTGCAACCTTCTGAGGAGGCTCAGGGGGTAATGTATGCATCCTCTGGGCTTCAAGCCCGGGTGGTCCAGCGGGACCCTCGGCTACTCATGATTCTGACATGACAGATGCTGGACGTCCATCGAGGTGCTCCACCTTGCAATCTGCTTGATTTCAGCCTCTGTGGGCTGAACAGCCCATGCCCGTTATATATATGAGAGAGAATTCCCAGAACTCTCTATCGTGATTGGATTATATGTATAGCTACATGGCCAGAATCTCCTTCAGGTTGTGCTTACATTAGTTCAATGACACGGTTTAATCAATGGGATTATGAGGCTTAAACCAGGATGTAGCTATAGGCAAAGATTTCACATAACACCAGTGAATTGGAGGGAGAGATAAGGGTATAGTTTTCACACACAAAAACAAACATCCAAAACTTTTCAATGTCAAAATACTAAAACAGAAAAGCAATAAATATGCTGATCAACTTTGCATTTCTTCAAGTTGATAAAGCAATACAGGCCCTTTTCTCACTTATCTAGTAATCCCTCAGTGACGTGAGGAAAATTTCCTACACCCCAAAAGGGCCCAGAGAAACTCCAGATATTCCAGCTCCGCACCACCCACAGTGTTATGTGAAGACAAAGCGTGAAACAGAGGGAGACGAAGGACGTGGACGAGAGAGAAAAGAAAAGCGGTGGAGGAGGGTTGGGGACCGGCAGTATCTTGGCCGTGCTGTCAATCGAAGCTGTCCAGTGGAACGTTCGGGACCTCGGAGGGCCCAACAACAGCTGCAGGAGCCTCTCACATACACATATATACCATGGGCCTCCGGCAACTTCATGGGTGAGACGGAGCAAACATGCAATGTCAGATGACTAATTTTTTCCCCGCATGAGTTCAAAAGACAAAATGCGTAACGTCTTCTGACAGCATATGCACAGGTTTATCTGTTTGTCACATATGTTGTATTTATAAGTATCAGGCATAACAGCAAATCACATATTGATTACCAACAGAATCTTTTACTGTACCAAGTTTACTCATATCAAAAAAAACAAAACCAGAACTTCAATCAATAAATAAGCTCACAGTCCAGAATCTCCATACTTAGATTTACCATTACTTAACCCATTCTGTTATTGTTTGTTGTTGTAAGATTTTAGGTCATATCATCCAGCTCTAGAATCTGTGTAACCACATCTAATCTGGATGTCATATGCCGTCCTTAAACATTAGACAGGAAAATCCATGATGTTACTGCACAATTTCAAACACGAATCATCTGGTAAAGGAATGAGAAAAGTACTACTGAATCCTGCACTAAATTACAACATCCAGTTCCCTCGATCAGTCCTTCCCTCACTTCACTGCATCAGACTGGGAAAAAGGGAGTTTGGAGAGATGAGGAATCATCAAATCAAACAAACTGCCAAGCCCCTGTGCTGTAAGCTAGACCAACACCCCACTGTGCCGCAGTTAGACTGATTAATTGTGAAAGTGCGAGAGATTAAAGAAGGCACATCCCAGGGTTGCTGCTAATGGATTTAATATTCATGAACCCCTCATAAGGAGGGGAAAGGCATGAGGGATCCAATTTATCCGGCAGTCTGTTTTTACACTTGTGGAAAAAATATTGTGGTGAATATTGTGGTGAGGCGTGGAACTATTGACAAGTCCCATATCTATTTAAACATACTTCCACAATATTCTTGTCATCTTTTCCTCAAGGCCAGATGTGTTTCTATACATGTATAGCAGCATATAGATAAATTTATGAAAAAATAAAATAAATATTTAATTCTCAACTGTACTCACCTGATGGCTCCTCTGTGCTGGTGGATGGGGTTGTAGGAGGTGCAACTGGGATCTCTACTCCCAGAGAAAAGATGACATAAACACAAAGAAAGATCAGTTTCATTGTTACGTGCAGCCATACATTTTTTGTGTTTGCGAGCATATATGTTGGTGCAGTGTGTAAATGTGCATATTTGATAAGAAAGCACTAAGGAAAAACAATTAAAAGAATTTAAAATATATCAGTGTTAAGGCCAATAGTTTCTAAAGCTGTGATTTATTTTTCACCAGACAAGCTTTTTAGTGAAAATGGGAAGCTGTTATGGTTGATGGTAGGCAGCAAATGTACTAAACACCTTAGATTTGATCAAAAAGTAATGTGGTGTCCTGGTGGATCGGGGATTGAAGATGCTAACTATGACATTGCAACATCTTTAATTCCAGTCATAGACTTATGTTGCGTTCTCTGGGTCTGTCCCCTAATTTTACAAGCTCTCTTCTGTCTGCTCTTTAATAACATAAGACCAGTTGTTTTCCTTGAACTCTCTTTTATTTCCCTAAGTGATATTTATTTAATTTTCCTCTCCAGTCTTCCTTAATATATTTCAAAGCCTTTCCCTCAGGTGCTATCAAAGCTGCTCATCCACAAGGTCTCATACATAGCCATATCTGACCAATAAACTTTCTTCCTACATTCTGTAAACCATCAGATGTTGGATTTTTCAATCGATAGGGACGCCCTGGTGGCTTAGGGGTTATGGTACAGACCATGACCTACAACACCCTTGGTTTGCGTTACCTTTGTTGTGTGTCTGCCCCTAAATTTTGATCTGTCTCTACTGTTGTCTGTCTAATAAAGGCATACATTGCCTATCTACCTGCTGACTATTAATCACCACCATTGTCTAGACTCCCAGTTGGATCCTGTTAAATGTCTTAATGAAGTCTACTCTCCAAATTTGTTACTTTAATTCAAAATAAATATTGTCAACCTTCTTTAATGAATCTTTCATTATTGAGTTTTTTCTCTGTTCTGTTTCATCCTTCTCCATTGTATCCTGCTGCTGTGGAGAAACTACAACAGAGCTGTGTGATTGTCCAAAGACTTGATTCTGTCAGCCCTCCTTCATACTCTGTTGTATTCACAAGTGGGTACGGAAGCTGACACTCAGAGAAACCATGCACGAAGAACGGCCCTCTTATCTCCAAAGGAGCAGGATGGCAACAGAAGATATGAAACATACATAATGCCTTTTTGTTGTTGAGGGCAGGAGGGAGAGAAGGGGCTCATCAAAAAGTCTGTACAGATCAGGGAGGGGGGAATACAGGGACAAAAGGTAAAACCGCAGAGATGTATCAAAGACACGTGCAAAGAAAGAGGTGCAACAGTGGTGGGTTTTGCTGTGCAAAGGTGAAGACTTTGTGTGTTTGGGGGAAGAAAGAAAGAATCAAGTCTTTTTGATGTTGTAAAATCAGATTTTCATATGAACAACATTTATTTCTTTTGTGCACCATAAATCAGAATCTGTGGAATGATGTGCATGCCTGTTGTTGACTTCTGGACATAATGAGGCCTTCTCCCATGATGAATTGGTCTATATAAGAAAAACAATTGTGGCCAAACAATGGTGCCTGAAGCCCACAGGTCCCTTCGCTGATGTTGCTGTTGATCAGCAATGTTCCATCAGTATTCAGCCGCCATGTGTGCCAGTTTACAGGGCTTAAAGCCAGAAATTTTTGGAAAATTTTTCTGGTGCCTGAAATGTGTTCGGGTTTACGACAAAAATGGCGGGTAGGTGGCAAGAGCGTAACTTTATGTTGAAAACTGACGGGGACATAGGGACTCAGATTAGAGGTCTGACATACACAGCTCACGAAACATGAAGAAACACAATTCTGGGTTCACAAGAAGAAGACAAGAAGATAATTGTACTCTAGTTTGATAAAACGTTCAATGTGGAAATATACGATAGCGGATCAGAGGGTCCTCCCCCAGGAGATTTTGAGCATTAAACAGTTCATTTCCTGCATTCTGGTAACATTTTCTGCCACCACCTATAATCAGTGCTTGAAGTGGAAAATATAGGTGCTGGGCAATATGGATGAAAATGTTATCACAATAAAACATTTTACATCATTCAATATCAATCATTCTTATGATGTCAAATCAGTATAAGGCAGATTTGTGCTCCTGAGTAAAAGTTGAAGAAACCAGATGGTTAATTTTGGTTTAAAACTATTTTTATAATCAGAACAAACACTTAATGGAACAGTGGATCCAGTGTTTCCCATACATTCATTTATTTGTGGTGGCCCACCACAATATCACCACACATATTGATTTTAGATTTTTTTTTACTAGGCCTATTTAAAATTGAATTAGATTGCAGAGCGCCATAGCGCATTCACGCAGCACATCTTCTCGCTCGTCCCTTTCCCTCCCCTCTCTCTCTCCTTACATCCCTCTCTCTCTCTCTCTTTCTCTCTCTCTCTCTCTTTCACTCTCTTTCTCTCTCTCTTTCTCTCTCTCTCTCTCTCTCACCCCAACCGGTCGAGGCAGATGGCCGCCCACCCTGAGCCATGGTTCTGCTCGAGGTTTCTGCCTCTTAAAAGGAAGTTTTTCCTTGCCTCTGTCGCCTAGTGCTTGCTCTTGGTGGGAACTGTTGGGCTTCTGTAAATATCATCACAGAGTACGGTCTAGACCTGCTCTTTTATGAAAAGCGCTGTGAGATAACTGTTGTTGTGATTTGGCGCTATATAAATAAAATTGAATTGAATTGAATTGAATTCA
>NC_060153.1:17240412-17246629 GCF_021292245.1 Micropterus dolomieu
TTCTCTCTCTCTCTCTCTCTCACCCCAACCGGTCGAGGCAGATGGCCGCCCACCCTGAGCCATGGTTCTGCTCGAGGTTTCTGCCTCTTAAAAGGAAGTTTTTCCTTGCCTCTGTCGCCTAGTGCTTGCTCTTGGTGGGAACTGTTGGGCTTCTGTAAATATCATCACAGAGTACGGTCTAGACCTGCTCTTTTATGAAAAGCGCTGTGAGATAACTGTTGTTGTGATTTGGCGCTATATAAATAAAATTGAATTGAATTGAATTGAATTCTCTCTCTCCCTCAACACCGCTGCACAAATCTGTCCAACACAACGTTGTTGAACGCCCAGCTTAAAAAAAGTTATTAGCAAGCACGTAAGGAGCCTAGCTAATAAGAAGAGCTAAGTTAACGTTAGAATACAGCTGGGTTGTCGAGGTTAGCACGCTGTTAATAGGTGGTGCCACAGTTACACTGAGAAACACTGGGATCACTTAACAAATCTGAGGTAAAACATTCAAAAGAATTATGAAGTAAATTTCAATTCTTCAACATGTTAAAGTGCTGATTTGTTCATGATTCAAATGAATTAAAGCCAAAGAGTAAAATATAGAAGTAACTTACTAGTATCAGTGGCCCACTTCAAGCACTGCCTATAATCAAAATTGACACCACTTATCTGTGAAGCCGTAGTCCACCAGTGGATTACATTCCGACAAAAATGGCCTTGTTACGTTGGCAAGAGTCCAGACAATCCAATCCAGTAAAATATTTAGTCCAAAATGCATTATTATATCAATAAATAAACACGGACTGCTATTGCGTCGCTTTATATTAGCCTAACTACCGCTAGCATGTAAACAAAAAATGCGTCAACACGTTGACCTTTTGAGTGACACCTTAACTGACCCAATAGAAACTTCCATGCCCTGTCCACAGCCTACAATAGCCAGTGAGTGTCCACGTAGCCAGGAAGTGCCAGTCCCCTTGCTTTCGTGTATACACAGACACCGAGCCACAAACAGAGAGCCTAAGTCACTAACTTCTTCACATACCCAGATCTTTATTTAAAAAAATAGGTGGGCTTGATTTTTTCTTACAATGTGATTTTGAGGTGACCAAGATGCCTGTTAAACTTTCGCAATTCCACAAACAACTTCTTCAGTACTGGAAAATGATATTTACTCACAATTTTTCTCCCCATGGTTCCACCCTATGGAATAACAGGGTCATTACAATTAATAGGAAATCATTATTTAAGACTGATTGGTATGAGAAGGGCATTGTGTTTGTTGATGACATATTAGACGATAATGGTAAGTTTTTAGAGCATACTGCTTTTCTGAACAAATATACTCTAAACTGCACTCAGAAAGAATATAAAAAGATATGTAAAGCAATACCACTACCATTACTACAGCTAATCCAAAACACATTACTGTATGCAAGAATAAGACCGCTACCAACCTTACCCAATCTTGTAATTAGTGAATGTCACATACATGATAAAAAATGTAATAACAAACATATTTGTACTTTTTTTTAAATCCAAGCTTTTTTCTGATTATGACAGAGGGCTGTGTGTACAGGTTCCAAATATGGATACCTTATCCATAGATAAACCACATTTCAAATTCATCAAATGGCCCATTTCCCCTAAAATCAAAGAAACTCATTTTAAAATAATTTACAAAATCTATCCGGTTGCAGACTTTCTTAAAAAAAGGTTCAAATTTGAAGTAGATCCCTGTATATTTTGTGAGGCTGCAACACATGTTCTTTTCCTGTCCCTTGTCCAAATCCTTTTGGTCTGATTTACATAATTGGCTGTCTCTTAAGATTGATAATATTCCATCTTTTAATTTGTCACACATCGTCTTTTATATGGACAATGTAGATCCGCCTTTGTCTGATCTGGTGAATATGATTGTTCTCATGGGTAAATATCATATCCATTGTAGTAAGTGGAAATCTTCTAATCCTTCCTTTTTGTGGTTCATAAATGATTTTAAGTTGTTCTTTTCATCACTGAAGAATGTTAAAACTAGTATAATTGCAAGAAAGATGTATAGAGATATATCCAAGCAATTATTGTTTTAACAATCTCCCCATATTGCTGCACCGAAATGAGACCTTATTTTGTTTTCTATAGCCTTTTTACTAACTGGTACGGTTCGTGATCATTGGCTGGATGAATATTACGCATGATCCATGCACTACCGCAACTGGGGGGCTCTCTGCAGCGCCACGCAACTTTCTACATTCTTCCCAGAGGTGTGTCAAGCAAGACAGAGACTCTTTTGAATGTCCTTCAGAACTCTTCAAAGTAAAAGCTTTCAATAAACTCAACATAAAGCATTGCTGCAATAAACGTTCTCGCGCTTTTATTTTGCAATCACTTAAGAGGAAGTGATTGTGAGTAACTGTATCTGTCATGACTGATATCTATTTCAGCACCAGCCTATCAATTTATTTATTTTTTATTTTTCTGCTGAAGCAATCCGGCCGCGGGCCAGATATTATTGCTGGCGGGCCGGTTCTATTGCCGACCACTGCTCTATATTGATGTAAAAATGTATCTCTACAATAACTAATCCCCACTTTTACTGCTCATGCCTAAGCAATTACGAAATGAAAATTACATAGTGATAAGGAAATGGTGGGCTCTCAGCTAGCTAAAATCAGATAGGCCTCGCTAATTTTAAGTAAAAGAAATGCTGATTACAAAAACTCTGAGGTAGGAAAAAGCGTATTAAAGAACTAATGACATTAACCTGCAGCGTCTCCATAGCGTGTGACGCACCGGACTGGAGCAGCAGCTGCTGTGAGTGATGCAGACATATGAGACTTTCAACTAACGTCAAGGTTAGGAAATGGTATGGTCCATTTTAGGGGTGTCTGAAATCTTATTGTTAAATAAAAGGCATGACTATGGGAAATATATATATAGGGAAGAAAGACCCCACTGAACTTTTGTTTTTGCCTCTTTTGGGGGGGTTAAAGTCTTAATTAGGGGGTCAGACCCCCCCATCCCCCCGTAATTCGAAACATGGATGTGAATAGCAGGAACATCTGAACTCATCTCATCTTCTTATTGTGCATTGTTTCATTTGTTATTAAATATTTCTTGCTGCAAGCTGTTTTTCAGAATATTTTTAACCAAAGTTTTCAAACAGCGATGGAGACATTCAGATTCTGACATGCCCCCAGCGTCCCCAGGGTAAACGACAACTATCTGTCAACACTTTTAAATGTCCCGCCCCATCCAGGCTGTGATTGGTCGGTTCACGACAAGTAGCTGCTTGAAAGGTACCCGAGCTTCTCTTCTCCCTCGCCTCTCTCTGTCGACGGAGTTTAGCAGGCAGAGAGAACAGGTGAGCGTCTCGTAGCGCCCAGAGAAACTGATATGGCTGATATGAGCCTGATACAGCTTGGGAGAAGTCCCGGTACGCCAAAGAGTAAAATGTCGAGGTGCCGGTACTGCATTCCGGTGTTGTGCAGAATTCTGCCTGCCTGCCGAGAATTGCATGCACCTCGCGGATCATACTGAGAAAAGAGGTGGATGCAAATCTCGGCAGTTAGCCTTCAAAATTTGATCTGCAGAATTATGCATCCACCTCTTTAGGTCCTTTTCAGACATTCTGCTGTGCTCACTGATCACAATCGCAACATGGCCTGGTAACATACTAACACAATGAAGTATTGTGGTGCTACAGAGATGCCCACAAATAAAATTCTCCAGAAGTAAGGGGACATGCTTGTTGGTACACAAAACAAGCATGTTCAAATGTTTTTTCAGTGGCAATGAAATTACCGTTCCCACTAAAATCATCACAATGTCTGTCGAAACTATCACAAAATGGATTTACTTACACATCAAAATCTCTCAGGAAAGCGTATTTCTCAAAGTGTCTATTCCTAAGACAGATCTTCTTAAACTGTGCCTCAGTACCACAACATGTATTTTGGCCTATCTGGGTCCCTGTATAACATGGCCTGTTAATGCTTTGCTGTACCTGTGTCTTAGGATGAGAGACTTTACCAATCGCTGCTCTGATGTTATAAAGGCTGAACTTGTGGGATTGTCACAGGATTTTGTTTTATAAAATAAAGAGGAGGCCGATTTCCTGATTTTTATTAGGTTGAAAGGGGCTTGCTCACAGCTTTCCACATTAACCCAGCACTGCCAATGACTGATTTAAAATGTTCTGATTAACATGTTTTGTTACATGAATGTCTGTGCTATCAAATGAACACAATGTGCCTGTTACCTCTCAGTGTTTGACCCTTCAGTAGTTATTATTACTTTACTATTTTGATGGTCTCACAGTTCTATCTCATGCCATTTGGATGTGTGGATATGTTTCCAGCCCTGTGATCGGCTGAAAGCTCTTCAGAATCACAAATCAAGAAGGCAAGGTTCCTATCAAACTGAAATCCTCCCTTCATTTACAATTGCTCCCTAATTTTTCTTAAAACCAGTCTAATCAGTCTAACTGCTGTGGACCTCCAAATGGGACAGTTGATGTTTGTTTGCACATAGACATATAGTTTTTTAAGCCATCTGGTTCTATTGCAACAACTATTACAGAAACAAAATGAAGAAAAAGGAAATCTGGTTTCTTGTGAAACGGGCTAATGCAATATACTGTATACTACCTTCTGAAGCTTTTTGAAGTTGCAGTACAATATTAGGACTATGGTATGTCTTTCATTGTATTGGCTCTACTGCAGCACACTGGATTTACCTGTAATGAGCTAAGACAGTAAAGCTTATCCTTGTCCTGGTTTCGGTGGCCAAAGAGGAAGGACCATGGGTAGGACTGTAAATTAAACTAGTGTGAAAATCTTGACTTCTTGTACTTAATTAAATATGATCCAGTTTATTACATTTTTAATTGTAAATGTAAACTCTCCCCAGGCTGTTAAATCCAAAATGTACAGAAAAAAATTCACAGAACACAACTGTAGCATCCTCTGTTATAGCTACAGCTACTCTTTAGTAATGTATTTGCAGGTATCTGTTGCTCACACAAAAAAATTTTTATTATTGTGTGCTTATGTAAATAATGCATTAAGTACGAGGGACAAAGTTATAATTGTCTAAATTTGTAAGTATTTTAGTAATGGGATTTCTGGTAAAGATCATTTTTTGAATGAAGGTCAAAAGCATTTCACAACTAAACACATGGTGTCGCTGCGTTTGACTTTATGGGGCTCTGTGCAGTGCTGACTTCACGCGATGCATGCTAGACTTAACGTAAGTCATGCTGGTTAGAAATTCTGACTTTCACAGGTGCAGCAAAACTTCACCATGTCACATGACATTAAAACCTCGTGGTAGCAAGGCGCGTGCAGTTGTTTGAGTCCGGCTTTTCTCCGGCTGCATAAAGTTGGAACCACCTTTTGTAGAATGAGTCCGACTGAGTCCGACTTGACGGCAGTGTTTTTTTATCCGCCCCTGCAGTCTCCTGCAGCTAACGCTTGACATTTAAGTCGGGGAAAGTCAGTAATCTCGAACTTATGTGTTGAACACACTCCTAGGGCTGGGGTGTTGGCCAAATACTTGTTTTGCTTCGCAGTTACAGCCCAAAACACAAAGTATTTTATGATTAGACAAGTTGAAGCTATCAGTGCCATGTTTCTTTATGTCGTGCACATGTTTATGGAGAAGTTGTGTATTAAGTTTCATTTTATTAAAGACAACAGAGTTTTAGAAATATGTTTAATGTTAATGTAGCGTCCCCTTTGATTTGATTTGTATGAAATGTTAAGTACTTACCCAATTAAGTATTGAAAAGGTATAGCCGTGCATCAGGCCACGCCTTCAAATGTTTTTAACAGAAAAAGAAAGAATAAAATGTGCAATGTGTAAGAATTTAGACTACTCTCCACCTGTATAATTCAAAATCCCAAAAAATAGGGGGCAGTATATCACATATCAGGTGATACTGCTGCCACTTGCTGTTAGCCAGTAAGCTCAGTAGCTGTGCAGCTGACTTAGTAGCAGCCCTTTTAACTGACTGAGTCCAGATTGGGCACTAGAACCTATACATAAGGCCTTCCAAGTAGGCACGTCGAAGGGCAGAGAGGGCGCATCTCAGATGTGGGGAACCCATGACTCAAACTTGGGTTGCCTCTCGCTATGCCTCCTCTGCAATTCTACAGGCTCCCACACCATTCTCTCTGCTAGGAGCCTAAACAGAGCCCAAGAATCAAGCCATCCTCGATGCTCAAGG
>NC_060153.1:17246729-17358162 GCF_021292245.1 Micropterus dolomieu
TACTCTAAACTGCACTCAGAAAGAATATAAAAAGATATGTAAAGCAATACCACTACCATTACTACAGCTAATCCAAAACACATTACTGTATGCAAGAATAAGACCGCTACCAACCTTACCCAATCTTGTAATTAGTGAATGTCACATACATGATAAAAAATGTAATAACAAACATATTTGTACTTTTTTTTAAATCCAAGCTTTTTTCTGATTATGACAGAGGGCTGTGTGTACAGGTTCCAAATATGGATACCTTATCCATAGATAAACCACATTTCAAATTCATCAAATGGCCCATTTCCCCTAAAATCAAAGAAACTCATTTTAAAATAATTTACAAAATCTATCCGGTTGCAGACTTTCTTAAAAAAAGGTTCAAATTTGAAGTAGATCCCTGTATATTTTGTGAGGCTGCTGAGGAGACTCTGGAACACATGTTCTTTTCCTGTCCCTTGTCCAAAACCTTTTGGTCTGATTTACATAATTGACTGTCACTTAAGATTGATAATATTCCATCTTTTAATTTGTCACACATCCTCTTTTATATGGACAATGTAGATCCGCCTTTGTCTGATCTGGTGAATATGATTGTTCTCATGGGTAAATATCATATCCATTGTAGTAAGTGGAAATCTTCTAAGCCTTCTTTTTTGTGGTTCATTAATAATTTTAAGTTGTTCTTTTCATCACTGAAGAATGTTAAATCTAGTATAATTGCAAGAAAGATGTATAGAGATATATCCAAGCAATTACTGTTCTAACAATCTCCCCATATTGCTGCACCGAAATGAGACCTTATTTTGTTTTCTATAGCCTTTTCACTAACTGGTACCCCCATTCTCCTTTCTGTTTATTTATTTTCATTTATTTCCTGTGTTTGTAAGACTGGTTTTTGATTTGTACCAAGTGATCTAATTTTTTGTTCCCCATACGAGAGTATTGTATGTTAATGTGTTATAACAATAAAAACAATAAAAAAAAAAACAATAAAAAAAAAAAAAAAAGTCACTAACTTCCGCTTCTGGCTTATGGGACCTTATTTCGGAAAAAATATGTACGGTAGTCAATGGCGAGAGACAACTTATCTTTTTATCCCGTTAGAATTGAACCCTGAATTACACATATGATGTTGGTCAATTTAAAATATAATTTTTGCAAGTCAAGAAAGTCGCAGTTTGTCGTAAAACAGTAAAGTTACATGTCGTTTTGTGTGAAAACTGTTCAACGAACTACATCTCTCGTCTCGCACAATATACATCATCAACATGTTAGCACAGTAATGCTAACTAACGTCCGTTGCTTAGTTGCTACTAGCTGGATTACTTGTGTTCCACGCAGAAATATATCTCACCTGATGTGTTTAATCCAACGACTCTCAGTCCTTTTATCACATCATCCTCTCATGTAAGTTTTTTGACGTTAGCTTCAGTAACGTTAGCTTCAGTCATTGAGAGAGAAAGTTATGACGTCACATACGCGACTTTTGGGTTTGTGGTCTTTGTAATTATGTATTTTCAAAGTCTTATACCTGAACAGTTTTACATCACACTGCGACTTTCTTGACTTTAAAATGTATCTTTTAAATTGACAAACATCATATGTGTAATTCAGGGCACAATTCAAATGGGATAAAAATATTTGTTGTCCCTCGCCATTGACTACCATACAATATTCTTCCAAAATAAGGTCCCATGATGGTCCACCGGAAGGGGAGGGACTTGGGCTCTCTATTGTGTAGAGAAAGACTGGCGCTTCACACACACACATAACAGTTAAAAAACAGTTAAAAAATATGCAAGAATGTTTTCCACAGACATATTTATATATTGCCAAATACAAAAACGCCTCGCTGGAATTCCGGCACAGCGCCGGAGAACTTTAAGCCCTGAGTTTAAATAATAAGCCTGTTTCTCGTGATTGACTTGTGCGGATGTATGGCTGACAGTGCTGGAAGATGTAAGCAAAGTCAAAGATATAATATCTATTAAAGTGAAAGTTGGCAAGCACTATGGCTGAATCTAACATAGGGCTGTTAAAGATTAAACTACATAGTGATCATCAGAGAGACTTTTCCTCCATCCCACAGGGATCACTGCATGTTTGACATGTCAACTCTTACTTGACATTTCTATGAATCAAAGGAAGTTTATTTAATGTATTCCTTTACTGGACCTCAGTCATACATATCCATGTCAAGATTTATTTATCAGAAGCATTATATTCCTAGTATCTAATTATGATGGCAAGAGCACCAATTAAAATGTGTTTTCTGAATGAAACAAAAGAGCCGACAAATATCCACAAATTGTTATTTGCTATGCAGCTTTCAGTCAGACAGGCCTTCCCTTAGGTGATACTATATGATTTCATCATTTTGACTTTAACACAAGGGCATATTTTGGCTAATAAATGGGCATTGGATGCTGAGAACAAGATTGATTTTGTAATTCAACCGAAAGTGTTGTACTTTTATCTAATACACTTTGGGGCTTGGAGATGCTGGTGTTAACAGCTCTGGGTCTTTACTCAGATTTATGGCGACCAACAAGCAGAGAAGGCTGCGCCGCCGCCATAACCTTGAGGTTCAGTTTAATGGTGTGTTTATTTAAGATTACAGATTTACTGGTCAGAAAACCGACAGTTGGACACTAAGCACTTGTCTGAAGAAAAGGATGAGAGGATTTAAGCAGTGTAGGAGTGTCTGCTCTTACAGTGTGTTTGTGTGTGCAGCGTACCATATTATGTGCTGTGTTGAAAATGCACCTGTGTGTATCAGCACAAATTGTAGTGTCTGGTGTGTCCCTCCCTTTCAAATGTGTGCAATAGACCTGAGGACAACAGTGTCCTACAGTGAGGCAGATAATGGTAAAGACTGGTTCCACGTACTTATGCAGGGGGCAATGGGCGAGCGGCTCTGCTGGTAGCCTTTAGCACAGCGGTTGCACGTGATACCAGTCACGCCGTCTTTACAGGGACATTGTCCTGTGGTTTGGTTACAGGTTTTGCCAGCAGCACCCACGGGATGGCAATCACATGCTGTGAGGAAACAGAGGAAGAAAGAGAGGCACAGTGAGTGGTCACACACACACGCATGTGGGGAGATACAAACATGTACTATCTATAGAGAGTGCAGGTGGACACACAGCAGCAACGACAGCAGTGGTGGCTACAATAAAAGAGTGGTGAGAGACAGGTGGAGGCGTGCACAGCGAGACAGAACTTACTCAGGTCCAACACCTCACCACGCTCATTTTGAAGCAAGTGTGGCATCTTGAGTAAAAAAAAAGCAACACATCCTCTATTGACATTTTAGTGTTGTTTTCTGATTTGCCAATTAGCATGAAACTTTTCACATCTGCATGTGTCTGTGTGTGTGTGTTCAGCATGTGACTCTGGTGTCTGTATGCCAGTGTGTGAGAGCTCTGTGGGACCGCAGCTGTATGTGTGAGGCAAAGAGAAAAGGGTTGTGTATGTTTACCGAATGATAAAATAATGGAGGATAATCCTAATTGCCTGGTTCTGATTTCTGCCAGGCTTTGAACGCCAGCCCAAAACGTCTGTCACACTTCCTCCAAAAACTGGGGGGTCTATCGAACACATATGCTTCAGGAAAGTAATCATTTTCCAAATGCTCTCCCCAAATCCAAGCTCTTAATTTATTTCACAGCCAAACCCCCCTGTCAGGTTTGAAATCGGTGTTGAATAATAGTTATCTCAGAGTTGTTTCTTTTCATCTATTTTTGGACACAAATAGTAGTGCTCTGGTGAGGACAGGTGGTTGAATTAATATTCTTAAACACAGTCTGCACAGTAAACCCTGACAGTCTCATCCAGACCAGAACAGTCTTGATTATCACCATTTCCACTTCTTTACTCGAAAAACCTACAAAGTCAAAAACAGTGTTTTTCACCAAACTCTCACCACCATGTTCCTCACCCCATGTGTTATATATCTTTCCTATGGAAAACCAGCAATGCTAACTTTCAACCTCAGGGTTGGGCCGGCAAACCCCTTTCCCAAAGATTTTTTTTTCCTACGTTGTGTTACTTGTCACTCTGAAAGCCTTCAAAGGGCGAAGCTGAATTATGTACTTTGAGGTTTGTGGGGGTATTTAGTGGTTTGGCCTGTTTTGCTTTTAACCACACAGACTGTATAGCCCACAGTCCAAAATTACAGCTTCAAAACAATCTGTTCACTTTGGCCCATTGCATTGAAGTGAGTGTTTAATATGTATAAATGTCAAAACAACTTAGTTAATTAATAGTGTATCTTATGCATACAGTCTACTGGGTATTACTTTAATAGATTAAATAACGTAATGTGAGTACAGGAACAGATATTATTTGATTGTATAGTTTTTAACTGTTACGAGCTATAATGTAATATGTTCTTCATCTTTACTTTGGGTTAGGGTTAGAGCGTTGATACTGTTGTTATTCAACCAGGCTGTATGAGAGACACACTCTCTGGGAGATCCACATTACAGCTAGCCTCAGGGAAAAGACTGCTGTAAAGTGGTAATGTAATACTGAATCTGCTCTCTTTATGATTGACCTTGGACTCTTGGAAACAACACAGTTGTTGCTTTGTGAGATGTGAATGTGTGAAGTACTACAAGACAACTCTATCCTAAGGTGAAGTCCATAATGTTTGTTTCAGTATGCCACCTCCTCTTGCGTCTCTATCACACACTCTCTCGCTTTTATCTCTATTGCCTGTTTCCTGTGATTCAGCTTCTGTTGCTGCTCTTATCTCTCCTCTGTGTGTGTGAGAGAGAGTACTTGTGCTGTTTGTCCTTCTTATCAGACTCAAAGAAACCTCCTTAGTGTGTGTATCTATTGGTACCTTTATCAGACCAATCTGTCACCGCTTTCATTGCTTAGTTGTGTCTAGCTTAGTGGGGTGTACGCACACACACACACACACACACACACAAAGCCAAAGCCCAATAAACAGCGTGGAGGCCAGTGCAGCACGTCTTAAGGCCTGTAAATTTAAGAATATGTCAGAGGAGTTTGAGGCTTAGGAGGGCAAAGTGCGCTTCTGGTTGGAGCTTCAGAGTGCTCAGTTTATATTTTTAAGAGCATCTGCCTGGTAACCACAGCTCAGAGCCTCAAGCCTGCCAGTAAATCAAGGTGCACAGCACATGGTGTGCAGGTGGGAAACACTCCAGCCTCCCTCTCCTCCTCCACATTTGGTGCTCCCCGTCAACTTGAAGGCTGACTGACTGCCTGACCCGCTGTCCGCTTTGGATGACAAATTGTCTGACTCCCTGGCTGGACGACCCACCTGTTGGCGAAAGGACTGGCTTACTATGGAGGTGTGAGTGAGACTCTCTGCTTTAAGTGGGTGTCCACTTAACGGTTAAGTGGCTTTGTGCTCAGCTTCATGGCTACTACAGATGACTCAGGGAGATATGGGTACAAGAGAGCAAGACGTCCTTTTTGTCTCAACACTTCCAGCGAGAAAAAGTGACAGAAGTTTATGATAAGAAGTGTGTGTATATAAGAGAACACATAGTCTTTTCCAAACAACATGGAGCTGAGTCTAAGGGATTAGGCCTGTGTAACTGTCATGTTTCTAGATGAAGACAAAATTCCTAACGCTAAGAGAAGCTCATGGCGCCGGGAGTTGCAAATAAAAGAATGAAAAATGTTCTTGGTTAATGGTGAGAGTGGAAGGCTTTTTCAAAGGCAGGCAGTCAAGTCTGAGATTGCACAATGGGAGAATTTTGAACTCTGCCAATCGTTTACCATAAGTCTGGTGTTTGAAGTCTGAACTCCACTCCCCCTATTTGGTTTGTTCTGTGCCAATAAGAATAATTTGTTGGCCCTGGAGCGAAGCCAAGCTACCCGAGTCTGTGTTCTATTATAATTAGGTTTCTGTTTCTCCACAAGTATCTTTGGAAAGCAGAAGGAGATAGTGCCATTGGGTTGTTGCACTATACATAAACAGCTCTCTAAATGACGTGTTTATCTAGTCGACGGGTGTCTTGTCTTGTTATGTTGTTTAGTGTTTTACTGATCAGAATAATTTCCTGCAACGGCCCCGAACAGTCATGCTTTTGGACACAGAGTGAATCTAAAACGTTGGACATGAGCTTATTTTGTTGTATGATGTTTGGTGCACATGCGTGTTGTTCTAATTAAAAACATGCCGATATCAGCACACCCGATGGAAATCCAAAGCTAAAAGTGAAGTCATAAAAACAATATTTTTCAAATCCCAAGCAGAAAACATTTTTTATGTGGTCATTAAAAATAAAAAAACTACTGTGTCAATGGAAGACATATGCTGAGGAGAGGGAGTAGGTTTTTTAGCATGTTATTCTGATTGAAAGAGACCATCCCTCAATCAAAGCCTAATTTCCCTCTGTATGCAAAATATGTTCCTCATCATCCCACTGACCGATGTAATTATATGACGGTTGATGTTCGGTTTCGAAAGTGAAGTCCTGAATTCCATCCATCATTCATAACCAGTGCCAACCTGCTCAAGCTTGGTTTTATTAAGTTTAGATTATCCTCTGAGGACGACCAATCAAAAGCAGGGCTCATTATTTGGCGAAGACCATTTGTGTAGTTATGAACATGGTTTCTTAAGGAAATCAATGTTTAACTGTCAAAATAAAGTTAAGACAGGAGTTTCTAATCAGTACGAAGGTGACAAACAGGGATAACAGACAGCTGATTAAACTCTATGTTAAGTTATCACTGTGAAGTGACATTTGTTATCTCAGCTATATATGTCAGAAGCATTCAAAGACCACCCATAGTGCTGCATCTTATAATCTTTTCAAATCTCACCTTTTTAGTTAAATACATGCGTTTCTTTGTCAAATACGCTCAGTGTGTTTTATTCAGAGGTTTCAAACGGTTAAAGATACAAACAAGAGCAGCTTGAAACTCTGTGTTTACACTCCCACTCAATGAGGGGTGAAGTTATACATTTTCGCCGTGTAAATGCAGCCACCAGGCACAGCTCACTCTGCAGTGGATAAGCCGCTGCTCTCTTTTACTCGTAATGGCCTCCTATGGAAATGAGCTGCTTTTCAGGGAGGATTGTATTACGCATATAAAAGCAAACTCTTGTGCTCCTCGACCTGCCCCGCACTGCTACGGTGCTCATTCACTTCCAAAAGCCTCACAGCAAAAGGCTCTCTCTCCCTCTTTGAGTTCAATAAATAACCAAACCTCTTAATTGCTGTCTCTTCGGTGCAGCGCTCATGCTGCTTGAGGAGCGGACAGAAATTAGTTCTGTGGTTTGAGTTTCATTGAATTATCTTGAGTTATGATGTGGTAAACCTGAGAGAATTTGGCAGAGCGAGACTTTGACAGCACATATAGGTGTTTGACGTAGGGAAAAAGCAGCTGTGTGTGGTAAGTTTATTAACAGAGAGAGAGAGAGGGACAGAGAGGGAGAGAGAGAGAGAATGAGAAAGTGAGGACAGAGAAAGAGAGAGAGACCATGTAATACAATGACACATCTTTAAAATCTTCATTTGTAACTTTACAAATTTAGTTGGCAAGAATGTTTTTATTGGCAAAAGAAACAGTTCATGCTTCATATCGTTTGTCAGCTTGCGGTAATTACCTCAGATCCTTTTTTTGTAAGTCTGTTTTGATGTAACTGGATACCTCAGTAGAATTTGGACAGTGTTTGCTTATAATTACACAGGGCTGGGAGAGGTGGGAGGTGCATAAACTCTGGCAAATTTCATGGATTAAATTGAACAAAACCGTTTGTGTAAGCTGACAATTTTATAAATGATGATGAAATGTGTTTATATTTCAGTTTGGTGAGAGGCAGCAGAACATGTGAAGTAGTCCGAAGTCAGTTTCTAGTGTGAGTGAGATGATTTAGTATACACTAGTTTGGAGACTCTGATGTAATGAGGAGATGACGTGATTGCACTCCTGCAATGATATGGGGCTCTCGTTATCTCATAACAATAATACGAACATAAATCCTACTTAATTGTTGTGAAATAAAGGTGCATGGAGCTAACAAAGCACATTGATGCTGTATTTATGGGCCACAGGTTAATGATGGCGAAATAGCGCATGGCGGTGCTGATTTTGAGTAATGAGAATGACATCAACGGCGATCAGAATAATAATTACAGTTGCAACTAATGACTATTTTTTTTCAAATAAATTAATTCATATTTTGGTCTTTAAAATGTCAGAAAATAATGAAAAATTGTTACTGCAAAGCTCTCCAAGCTCAAGTGGGAGTCTTGATTATTTGTTTTGTCCAAAACACCAAGATATATAAAACAGCACATTTGAGAAGCTGAGAACAGAGCATGTTTGGCATGAAAATTGGCATGAAAATTACAGACTAAATGAATGATCAATTGACTATCAAATGACTAATCGATTAATTCATTTCACTTTAAGTTTTTTAAACATTATTGAAGTGTTGAGAAAGACAAGCAATCCAGTGACTCTAAAGAAACAGTTAATTCAAGTTTGATATAGATATTTCTGACATTCTCTTCAAAATGAAATACACACTGCAGTGTAATTATGGTTACAAAAAAGAAGGGTTGCATGTACATGTCACATTAGCAGAATGTTAGAGCACCAGGGAGAGTCAGAAAAGATGAGGAAATCAGCCTGCACAGAGACAGAATCCATGCATAGAGTACATATGAAGATGAAGGAGACAGAGTTCCTGTCAGACTCCAAATCAGTAGCACAAGTTTAACTTCACAGACATAAAATACAGAGCCAGCCCCACATATCCAGACGCACAGAGGTCCATACCAGGTGCATTTTTCACAGCTTTTGACTTGCTATTTTGACTTTCACTTCATGATTCATTATCCAAAGTTTCCTAACATAGAATTAGTCATCATCGTCGAATGACAGCAGATTTCCACATCAGTGGAAGCTGATTTTTCTTACTGTGGGCTGTAGGCTGTTTTCTAGTTATGGCAAAAAACATTTTAATGTCACATGACGTGAGGTTTTCACTCATGTTCTTATTTTAATTGAGGTTCTACAACAAAACCAATCATGGATTTGTTCTCTGCTGGAGACCCAAAATTTGCCTGCTTGCTTCCACGGCCTCTCATTTCAGTGGCTAGCAAAATGAGAGGCTCACAAGTGTAGGCAATAAAAATGTAATGAAAACCAGAAGTCTGTAATCATCAGACATATGCAGGATTAATCATTTGTTTGCTGATTAAAAATGCAAAGATCAAATGTGTAGGGCATTAGAGAAAATTGTGATATAATGAAAAATAATAGAGTCAATATCTAATAAAAGAATGACTAATTCAAATGTGATTAAATTATTTACCAGACATGAATATAAAATCAGGATAAAAATATTCACTGTGTGTTGGCACAGATCTTCCTAATTAGCAAAAGCTGTTATGTTTTCATGCTCTGTATTAATATTTTATCTACTGTATATCATAAACTGTATCTTTTGCCAGCAAGTGCAAGTAAACATATTTAATAAGTCTTAATTCTGTGGTCAAATGCACAGCAGGACCCTGAAGCATCTAACGTTTTTCTGTTAAGGTAAGCAATCCCCCCCCCTGAAAGTGAGTTATGGAATGCTGAAAGAATCAAGTCTCGGACACATGAGAAGGGATGTAAAAACAACAACAACAAAAAAGAGGTTAAACCTTCACAATTAGCTAGCCTGGCAGACGCAGCGGAGGATAGGGGTTAAAGATACACAACGTTCCGTCGTGATGAATGTGTGTTTGCATTCCTGCTCGACAGGAGAATGTGCCCAAAGCCACGGAAAAGGTGTTAATGTCAGTTTAGGAATATCGCTCATGAGCGGTTGGAGGGCTGAATAAATGGGTGCATTTGTCAGAGAGCTTTGTTATGAAGTTGTCTTCATGGAGAGAATGAAACGTGCTTGGTATGGTCGCAGGGTGTCAGGAATTTAATGAGACTAAATGCAACATGTGTGACGTTCTTTTGCGTTCGTTTGACAAATGTTTTTGTTACAGCAGCATGAAGCATGTCATAGTGGCATATGCACTTTCTGCAAAGGGAAAAACGGTGAAAATTAGGAAATGAAGGATCAGAATTATACCACTGAGGACAGATCTTGTTTTTAATGAGCAGTATCAGCTGTATTAGTCCTTAGTGTAGCTGAAAACAAAACACAACTTTGCAAATCACTGTCTTGACTCAACATCAGATTCCTTTGCAGATGTTTCACTCTTCAGACTTGCCTTTTGTCAAACTGACTGATTGGCCGGTTTATTTATTTACTCCCTGGTGAATGATGTGAGAAAACTCAGGCTCAAACTGTCAGCAGGCAGCTAATATTTCCTCATGGACTGCCTTTGGAGGTGAGCGCTCTGAACTGCTCCAACAGGTATGCCTGTGTCTGCGTATGTGTGCACAAGCTGTATGTATACCGAGCGACTCTGAGGTGTTTCTGGGCTTGTTTGTACAGGGATTCAGCTCTTGTTATCTTTCCCTGCAGCTATAGAAGAGGTGAGAAAACATACCCTCTCTCTTTTCAATAACCCCCATCCTCTTCCTCCTCCTCTCTTTCTTTGACCCTTATTAGCTACGGTGAGGGCTGATGGCAGGCGATTCATCCAGCACTTAGTAGTGAGCACACCTGGAAGGGTGGCGTGTTCTTCTTGTCCTCCCTCTCTTCCTCTTCTTCATCCCCTCCCTCCCATCTTTCACTGTCTTGCCATTCCTCTGAACCTGAGTTTCGCTTTGTCTCCTCCTTTCCTTTTCTCACCGTCCTGCAGCCCTTCCACCGATCGTCCTTGGTTCTAATTTGTCTCTGACCTGCACCGGGGATCACTTCACACCTCAGCTCTGTTTGTTTTGCTTGTCCTGTCATCCCCCTACCTCCCCCTCGAGTGAGGCCAAATAACTCAACTGTCGATGAGACACACCCATACCACCAAGACCTCCACAATCCCAAGAGACCCCCCAACTCATCTCCGCTGACAGAAGGAGACAAGGGCGACACAGGCTCAGGAATGAAAAGGCAGCTGGCTTCCTCCACTTCCTGTAATTCATCTAAAACTGTTTCATATCAGATTTAAATAATCTCAGTAGTGGCTGGTATTGAGTATGTAAGTGTTGCTATGCATGTCTTGATAAATATTTTGATGAAAGTTTGAAGAGCAATATTTCAGTTGGTTTGTTTTACAATATGTATGTTAAAATCTTTCCCTTGGTGGACTGACTTCTTCTACTATCTTAAGCTTGGTATGCAATTGAAATTTTAAAGAATTCCAATCATGTCACTGCAAAGGCAGGTTAAAGGATTTCTGTAAAAGCCAAATGACTGCTCAGAGAAAGGGAGAGAGGTGAATGTCATGTCCAGAAAGGACAAACAGAACGAGAGCACTGTACCTTTGCAGGCTTTCCTGTGTGAGATAGGTTTGGACAGGTCTCTGTAGTAGCCCTCCTTGCAGTAGTGGCAGTGGCGTCCGGCTGTGTTGTGGCGACAGTTGAGGCAGACCCCTCCGCTCTTCCTTCCCGACAGTTTGTACAGCTCCATGTTGAAACGACACCTTCGGGCGTGAAGGTTACAGTTACAGGCTGTGGAGGAAACATAACAAGATGCAGAATGGTTCAATTAGTGTGAAAATCAGAATTTGTTCCAGTCATCGACAAGAAACTAATTTAATAGTTGGTAAATGTTCTGACATGCAAAAGTAATGACCTCGGCAGTAGGAATTGCCTGACGCAAGTCCGTTATTTACTGTCATCTACACTTTATTTAATTTTATTGTCAGTCACTTTAAGTCATGATGGGTTTCATTTCTCTTGTGACATTTAACTAATACCTTACCTGATTTATTTATGTGCACTATTTTATAATGTTAAACTATTGATACTAATTTTAATAGAAATCTGCCAGCCAATCAGAAATTAGTATTTTCCGTGGCTGTGTATCATAATTGTCATTTCCATTTTTGCATTTACAAGACTGAAATCTGACTCGATGCCGGGCCGCCATACTGAGGGAAGGTGAGAGAGTTTAATCATCTCTAAAAATGAGGCCAAGCACTGCTCCTTTTTCTACCTCTCTCCAGTTGTCTGTCTCTTACTCAAATACTTCTCCACTCCTCACTCCCTTTTTCTCTATCTCTTTTCCTCAAGGTCCTCTCATGCTCTCCAGAGTCCAAACTGTACTAAACAGAAAGTGAAGGCCTGGTATTACCATTCCTCCATTCCTTGCAAATCCCTGTGAGCATGTGCTAGACCCCTCGCTGCCGCTTGTTTACTGATGAGTACAGTTGCCAGCCCTGAGTTTAATTAGCCGGCTGATGTTTATTCATGACTCTCTGGCAGCAGAGTGAGGCAGACATGCCCAACTTCATTAACGCCGGCCGTCTAAGACACCGGGCCTCCACCGCCACCACAGACACATTCATGCATTATTAACAGCAACACTTCTGATACAGTTTGTGGCTCTACTGTGTGTGGGTACATACTGTACTGTATGTGTGTGTACATATGGAAATGGGGGTTATCTGGGTCCAACTGGGGTCCCCTGGTTGGTTCATCTGCCCATGTTTTTCTGCACCACCTCTACACACGACTCTTTTCATCATCTGCCCTTCATAATGGAGGAAGAAGGAGGGGGGCTCTCACTTCCCTCAGCATCCCTTAACCTGGCTCTCACTGGTGTGTGTGTGTGTGTGTGTGTGTGTGTGTGTGTGCGCATTTGTGTGAGTTTGTGTGTTTAGTGTGTGAGTTTCTGGGTGTGTTGGAGACCCCTGCGTCTCCTTCACACCACTCCAAGGACCTAATTACAATATATTTTCCAAAATACACATACAGTGTACACACACACACTAGCAACTCTGTGCCTTATCAGTAGTGACTTGGCTTTCTGTCTTTCCTTCACGACAGTAGGGATTTAATTAGTGATATGTCTCTGCTTGTTCTTCTCTTCACCACTATGTCTAAAGCACCAGTATGTAAAAAATAACATAATAAAAACCATTTTATGCCATGAGACCACAAGATGATGATACTTTCATTAAGTTTTCTGGGAAAATAAGACCTTGAATAAATTCAGGTTAAAAGCGATCTTTACCCCTGTGTCCTGTGAACTCACCTAACTGGATTTAGATCTGTTCTTTCTTTAAATTGACACATATCTGATGTTTTCATTGTTGTCTTAAGCTAGATTTACACCTGTGCATGACTCATGCTGTTATATTTTCAGACAGTAGAGCAGACTGGAAACCCCTAAAGCCCACTGATGGCCACAGCCTGATAGTGTGTTTCTCCACACAAAACTGTTGAGATTTGAGGGATAAAAGTGCATTCAATTTTCTTTCATTCATAGATATTTAGGGACAAAATTAACACATTTTGTAGTTACAGAGATCAACTGTAGACAGCTGATCTGTGTCACTGCGTGTAAAAAAACCTGAGCTAGCTGTCAGTCCAGGCTGTTAATGCCAAGGGCAGGTTCAATCTCTGTGTTTCCAGCTCTGAGCCACAGTTGGTGAAAGCTCTCTCTATGAGACCGCCTGCAGGTAACAGAGATCAGTGTAGAGAGGAGTACAGCAGGCCTCAGACCAGCAAACAAGTCTCTATTACGGTACAAAGATTGGTTCACACCCTCCCTAAATAAAGATAGCGGAATTCTAGCCTGCCGGACTACACTGCCCCAGTGAGAATAATGCAGTTGTCCTGTGAGGCATGTTGGATATTGACGTAGAGACAGTATACAAGCTGGATGTGAAGGTTTGGGGCAGAAGGCCCCATTGTGTTGGACGGTATCACGCTAACAATAACATTATCTGTCACTCAGGATAAAATACCCAAGTCACACAGGACACTATGTTCTCAACCTTTTCTTTCAACAAGTCTTTGCTGCTGCTATTTATTCATCTCAGTGTAGTTTTGCATCAGATTTAGTACACAGTGATGTGCTGGTTTTGCTGTATGTGTAGGCGGATAAGTACTCCATGCAGTGATTATCATAAAGCAAATAAACATCAGTGAGATCTGTATTCATTCTTGTCACATCATGTGCCATGTTGAAAAGATCACTAATTCTCACATGTGTTATGATATGATTGGTTAAACTTTATGTATGTTCTTTTTTATATAGACTTGACTGGTCGACCGAATTCCACAGTTTGGGTTTGTCAGACCTGTTTGGGTTTGTCATCGACCACATATGCATTCCTATGCATGAGCGTCAGTTTGTTTCTGATTTTCAGTTTTGTTGTGTTGTGGAAACACCTTTATCAAGCAAAGAGAACAAAAGCAGCTAGATAAATATTCGCTCCTGGCAGGAAATCTGTGTCAAAACACAGATTAATGTGAATTTTAACTTCCAAATCAAAACAAAAGCACCTGCTCATTTAAACAGCACCACATCCTCTCTGTCACCTGGGAAAAGCTTTATACAGTGGTAGAGGTTTTATTAAAAGTTCTGCATCATGCATTTATACTGAAGCAGCAGCCGCAGCCTCTTTTCTCTGAAGGAAAATTAAACTGGACCACGCTGACATAAAACATGTCACAAGCGAGATCATTCCTGGTACCGTCCAAAAGTTTAAAACTGAGATAAAAATAGATGTACAAGGCTTTTTTTTTTTGTTTTTTCAAATCCCATTCAACAAAAAATTCCAGGGCAGAAAGGACTGTATTGGTTCCAGGACTAAAAGCTGAGGTTTTCTCTGTCATTTTCCTAAAGGCACGAAGACACATTCAGAATGAACACCTCGGGAAACATTGCTCTCTGTGGCTGCTGAAATACCTGACATCTCTTTTCAGGAGGACAGCAGTGATAACAGTGCCAAATAATGGCAAAGAGGACCATTGCTGCACACACACACACGCACACACAAACCCACAACATTCCTCACGCTTGCTCTTTACAACCCGCAGGATTCAGGGTTTCTGCCCTTCACAGGAGACACAAAAGCTGAGCTGTAGTTTATTTCATCCAAGCAATCAGCTCACTCACACCTTCACAGCAAACAAAAGCCACTGCTGCCATTCACACCAAAACACATGCACACACACACACACGCCGAGTGCACCAGGTGCACTTTGAAGACAAGTTTGCACCTAGCCTTGGTTGGTTCAACATTTGTGTGTAAATATGAGAACGATAAATGGTATCACATAAGAATTAAAATAACTTTAAATATCAGAATAAAATGAAGAAATGAGAGGAAAAAAACGAATTACCTTAATATAACTATTGTTGGGTAAGACGTTAAATTGATCACAACTTGAGTAGCTTTGTAAATGACAATGTGCTGCAATTGTTCTTTGATAATTAATGTTAACAAAGACTACATTTTCCTTTTCAGACCCTAAAAGGTTTGGCCTGTTTTCGATCAAGTTAACTGCTTCAGGCTGGATTAGTGAGTCAGTGGCCGGCTGTAACCGCCCCCAGGTGAGCAGTAAAAAGAAGTGTGAAGTGATACCTTTAAAACAAGCGTAATTGAATTAGCTGGATAAAACTAAGCTTACCCAAAGCTTTTCAGCTCCTTCTGTAATGTGGACCACAGCTATCTGAAATGACGAAAAGTGGCATTTGAGCCTTGCAGCTGTTTAAACCTCCAGCTGCAGAATTTAGCAGGAAACTGATTTGTTTATCGGGCATTACTGTTTCCTGCACATCCTCGGAAACACAGGGGCCTCGGTGAAGTGTTTGAGTGTGTTTTGGAAAGTTGGCTAATTAGTTTCTTTGAGTGGTTCCCAGCCTCTATCAACTGACCTCAGTCTCGCAGCGGCACAGAGGCAGCCTTCCCCCTGCTAATTAGAGGGAAAATTCAAGCAACGGAGTTGGAGGTTGAGGGTTAAGCTCATCGTATTTACGATAAGCCTGGTAATTGAGCAATGTCGGTCACAGCCTTGATTTGTTCTAAAGAGACACTCAAGCAACTGATCTCTGCCACTTTAATGCCAAATCCAAATGCTGGATTGGGCTTGTTGTCGTAGCTGCTGGCTGCTCACCACCCTGCATTTAAAGGCACAAGTAAAGAAAAAAGAGCTACATAAAATATCAGAAAACTTCAGAAGGGATGGCTCATATATCTATATTATATATTATCTTAGTATCCACTACTGTCTTCTCTGTCATCAACACTTTCATCATATAGAAATGCCCAGTCTTTTTGTGAGGTCTGGGGAGGTTGCAGGCTCTGACAAAGATTTCGCAGAACTATTTACACGGCTCTCAGAAGATGTCAGCCTCCCCCACTGCCATCACCTCCACCGTTCACCCAAACAGTACAGAAAACCAAAACCCAACACCGCCGCCTGCGAGCAGGGGACCGGCAGGAGCTCCGCTATTCTGTCCCCAGCTTTTAAACAAACACCAAGGGGAGTCTGCACATGAATAGTTTACTTTTAATCCTATGGGCGCTCCCAGCAGTAATCAGATTAACTTCAAAAACCCCCTCAAGAGAAAATGAAAAAAGATTGGGTGCCCTTTGCTTTTGCTGTGTTTGGGGTTGGAAAGGGATTGAGAGAGAGAGAGACAGAGAGAGAGAGAGAGAGAGAGAGATTACTTTCAGAGTATTATATTCACCAAGACTCATTTTAGCAAATGTTTTCATTAACTGTCCCCCAATATCTGGAACAACTCAGTACCCCCTATACTGCTGTATGGTGCATGCATTAAATTAAATCATGGCAGTGAGTACACACACACACACAGCCTGCTCTCTCTCTCTCTGGGGGTCGATGGGGAAACATGTAACACACACATGCCGGGAAAGTTTGGGAGGTTTGCTGCTTGACATGGCCAAACACAGGATTAGATGTGCATCGAACACAAAACCCCACATGGATCCATTTCAGAGATCCAGTGTGTGATCATGTGACACACACACACACACACACACACACACACACACACACACAGGTGTAAATGCCATGAAGATACTGAAGGCAGCATGCAACATAATTCAGCATCAGTAAAATAATGAAATGAAAATCATGATAATGTAAAATTCAGGTTTAAATGTTCGCTGTAATAAAAAAATATTTCCGTTGTTGAAAAAACTATGAGAATAAAAAGACAAAAGCAGGAACGATGTTACTGTAAGTAGAGGGACACCGTTTCGACAATTAACACAAAGTGACACAAAAACAACACTGGTGTGATCCTCTAATGTCTGGGATTCTTGAGCGCAGACATCACAAACAATCATTTTGTGGCAATATTAATTCTGTGTTGATATTTTCTCAGAGAGGAGTGATTTAAAAACATTATCATGGTGACAAGTAACTGTAGTGCCTCTTGTTCGACTGATGTCGGACCACACGAATGAAGAAAATTCACAGTCGATGGAATTTTACTATGAAGAAATAACCGCCTGTTATTTCTGATAATGACTGCTTCTCCCAAAACAACCGAAGAATTTGATTTTTCTTTTTTAAAAAGCCTCCATAATAACTGTTGAACCAAAATACTGAAGGATGTGAAATTAAAGAAATATTTATGTTCACTTTGTACCCAAATATTACGTCAATTTATAAATCAGTTTCATGGCAACTGTTTATTTAGTGTCTTATAAATTAGAACAATGCTGCTTTTTATTCTGCGGCTATTCTTGTCTTGAGATACTGGCATGATAAAGGCGGGAATTTCCAAATAAAATGAGAGCTAATTGAGGGCATTTGAGGGATTGAGATGATAGATGAAGCGCTCAACTCAGTGTTTTGTGTTTGACGTTCTCTTTAAATACAATTATGGGTTTAAATAAATGTCCTTTACCATTGCCAGCGCAATTAATCCTTTTAAAAAAGCAAATCATTTGTCTTTCATTATCTGTTGCCACAATATGTTTAATTGCTGTATGAAAGAATAAAAAACAATACACATTAAATTACACATTATCAAACTGTAAATTATCTTCATACAGATTCAGGAAGTCTGTGTTCTTCCTTTAATATACAATCAGCTTCTCTGTATAAAATGCTGCTAAGTGGCAAGTTTCCACCACACATTTTTTTTTTAGTTGTCAGTAAAAATAAAATTGTAAGGAAAGCAGGAATCCATCACACACATAAAATTTGCGACATGTGCTCGAAATACTAGTAGCAACTACAGTAAATATTAAAATTTTCAATGACGTACAACATCCATGAAATTTTGAAGTTCGGATAAATACAAAACCAAACTCCTCTGTGACAAAGGTCAAAACATTGTATTTTTGCTGAAACACAGCACTGCAGCCTGCACAAAGCAAGAAACATCCAGAGAGCAAACAAAGAAATGAGTGGGAGAGAGTTATAATGCTGGCGTGGTGCAGGATATTTGAAGTGTGTGTGGAGTTTAAGGTCAACATGTCTGGGTGTGTGGACCTGGTCGGTGTGTATTGGGGGAGCACCCTGGGAATGCCATGAAACTATGGGGTGAGGGATCGAGGCTTTGTGTGTGAGTGGGAAGGGAAAGGAGGATGAGGCGCCCACTGTAGAGATTATATCAGGCTAATTTAATTCCTTTATTGCAGCCAATTAGCCGCAGCACTTTAGCCCCCTGTGAGCCCTATAGCCCTCTTCATTCGTTCTCTAATGACCCCAGCTAAACTCTGGATCTCAGCTGCTCCCAAAGAAGGCCATGTTTCACAGCTGTATTTTTAATAAGCAGTTTGCCTCACTGTACCAAGGATGAGAGAGAGAGAGAAAGAATGAGGAGAATACAAAGAGAGATGAGGCACAGAAAGAATAGAGAAAAAAAGATGGGAAAATAAAAGATGAGTTGGACAGAGGAAGGGAAAGAGATTGGTCTGCTGCTTGTTAAATCCAAGGCCTGACTCGAGGAGCAGCCTTTACACACTTGTCTGATCCTTTTTCATATCAGTCAAGCTGTTTATTTATTTCGCCTTTCTTTATTTCATAATTTAACACGCAGATGTTTTTTCATATTTGGTCAAATTATGCAATTCCCAGTGCAGGCAGTCAGTGGGTGATAAAATGTAGTCTGATTATCTGACTGACGCAATTTAAGAGCTGTGAGAACCACCTCGCCTCAGAGCAGGCAGAGATCCCTCATGAAGCTATTAGCAGTGGAGCGAAGGTTAATGTTAAGCAACGGATTTACAGTAAACTGCAAAGTAAATGTCAGCAGAGCAGGAAACAACTCAATATCTATACGGCTCCTTCTACAAGTCACCTCTCAGAGCAAGTAAAAATTATAAATAGTACAGAGTACATAATGTATGTCTGCATAAAAATATAACCAAAATGGACATCCTTTTTTATAACAAACAGGAAAACAAATATTTGCTGCAATTAGAGTGAATAAGCGTTTTCATTACTTATTGTTTTTATTATGTCCCCTTTTTATCATATCAGGACATGTGTTGGCAGTACTGAAGCAGGATACTCAGGCCATGTATGTATACACTAAAGCAAATATATTTGTAAAGGCATCATGTCTCTTTCTGTTTTAGGAACTGGATACACATAAAGCTGGCATTTTCAGTCTGCATAATAAATAGATGGCCTCATATTTTTATGTGAATGGGGGCAATTTTAGCTTTTCGGGGGGAAGAAAACCCTACATAGGAATATCATGTGTTCTCAGATGTCTGATTATCATGGGATGCAATTTTTTAACTCTAAACCTACTGGTGTTTCTTGCACCGAATATGTCAGAAAGCCATTTGTTTAAAGTAGCATAAAGCTGGCTTAAGTCACTTATCTGTGCCCGGTAGAAGAGATGGAACAAAAACACCTAATAAGAAACCTCCTACTGTCCTATTAGCCTGAAAACGTTTAGAGACAAACTGAAAACACGGGTATGATTGGAAAACCCTTGACACATTAACACTACTCCAAATGTACATTACATTCATGTGCATATGGCCTTACAAGCTGCAGCAGGCCAGGCTAAATGGCCCATATATTCCTTCTATGTCTTCATGTGGGGGCTAATAAGGCCTTTCCTTTTTCAAGAGTCTAACTAGCCACACAGAGGCATAACAACAAAGAAACGCCTAATGGCCTCCAATTTCCCGCATTAGTGCCCATTTAATGGCTGACCTGCCCTCTCGTTAGGCAGCCCAGCATGGGATCACTTCTCAGCCTTAGTGCGTGTGCACACACACACACACACACACACACACACACACACACACACACACACACACACACACACACACAAAGTCCTTCAGCACTTCACAGCCACACTGCCTCAGGCCCTTGCAATACTTCCACCCCACACTGAGACCGCATAATAAGCCAGTTTGTTAAAGGGCTGGCCTGTGATCAGTGGTGCATCCATTTGCTGAGTGATCAAGGGTCTTTTGTCTGAGTGGTGTGTATAGAGCAGTGTGTGTGTGAGAAGGTGTGTGTGCGTGTGTGTGTGTGAAAGCGTGTGCACCTGCGTGAGTGAGAGAGAGAGGGAAGGAAAGAAATTCTCTCTGCCCATCTGTCTTTATTTGTGCGCCTATCGCTCACAGAGTGTGTGTCTCTATGTGAGTGTTTGCGTGAGTAATTCCAAGATAAAGTGGCGCTGCCTGGAAAAGAACTACTCCAATTCATGTCTATGGGAAAACACCAGCTGACATACAGTGCGGGAATAAAGGGAGCCCGGCTAGAGACACAGAGGGGCTGATGAGAGTGCGTTGTGTGTATGTCAGCTATGCCATAAAAATGCCATGGGTAGAAGATGACATTGGCAGGTCCTATTCAGGGCTATAGCAGTGAAAGGCCCTTTAGGGTGAAAAAAGATTCCTTAGGCCTGTCAGGTCTCCATAGCTCCTCACTGAACAATACCCACTAAGAGCAGCTGTCTTAATAGCGTGAGGGACTGACAGCTTTAGGAGCAATGCTCAGAGCAGCATCCATGCAAACTTTGGTAGAGTCCAAACAACGCTCCGCTGTGTGACAACATAATACAGTCTAATAGGATAGTATACTGTTTGCCAGATAGTTCAGGCAGTGAATGCTCCCTGTACATTTCTTTTACACATAAGTCTTTAAGGAACCTGAGCTGACAGCATTGGCAGAGCTGTAATACCTCAATGCTCAGGAACCCCACGTGTGAACGGATGCAGTGGCACGGCAGCAAAAGATCCTTCCTAAGCGCGATGATTGTTGGAACAAACTGGATTTCCAGTTTCCTTAGCAGGAAGACCAAAAATCTCTGCTTTCACTTGGGAGAGCAGTTGGGTTTTTATTGAACAGGCTATGAGTTGGAATGGTGTGTAAATGTATTATGTTTGACTGATGGAGCAATGTTTCCTTTTCAAAGTAAAGGCGGATTACGGAAACAAGTGGCTGACGTTTCTTTCTGCCATAAGTGTCTGATCTGATAATCACAGTGTGAACTATTTGAAACTCCTCCTCCTCCTCCTCCTCCTCCTCCTCCTCCTCCTCCTCAAGTATTAGCTGTAAATCAATTGTGCAACGGTTTGCAACTGCACCGCAGCTCCCCACCATCAACCTGGCTGTAAAAGCCAAGTATCATAAGGTGTCTTTACTCTCTATTGTTTTACATTCAGCCATTACCTAACCCTGTCTCCTCTGCCTAGACCCTCACACATCCACAAAAACCACTTGGGCTTTCATGGAGAGGACGCACATCGGAAACACGAGAGACAGATCTCCAAATTTTCCCTAAACAAGGACTCTCTCTGCTCATGTCAAATATCACCTCCAGTCTGTTTACTCCGAGAGTTTGGTTTCTATGGGACTAGCAGATCCATAGTGTTTTGGGTTCACATAACTCCTGGCAGGTCGCCTTGTGCGTTGCTGGCCCTGGGGCTGACGGGGATGGGCCGGTGCTGTCAGTGCTAGACAATGAGACGGAGCTTGCACTAGGCTAACTCACGCTCCTCCATTGCTGTGATTCATACTAATCCTCACAGACTCTGCAATTAAGGCAATCACTCTGCTCCAACAATGTTAACTAAAGATTTTAAACCTGCCGTATTATAACAGAATGCAGTCAGCCAACGCTGATTGGCGGCTGTGAGCTGCGAAAATAAACAGTGTTTGAAGATTAGATGATTAGAAGATTGGATGAGTTAATTTGGCCCTTCAGGCAGGAAAGGGCATAGAGCGTTTCCTCCTTTGTGATTCTGAGAAAGCAAAGGAAAGACTGTGTATATCTTCATCAACCATCATAATGGATCATCTTTTTCATTCTGTCTTGCTTGCCTTTTTTGTTTTTACAAACACTTTTTCTACTTTCAGTATGTGAAGAAGAGCCATGTGGGAGAAGGCGCTCCCTACCTTGCTTTGGAAAGTTTTCCCATAATCAACTGACTCAACCTTAAGGATTTGCAGATGAGTCTTGGATTAGGGATAAGATAGGAATGCTCTCTTGGATTTCTTTCTACTGGGTAAACGTTTATGGTTTCCACTCCCTAATAAAATGCACTTTGCATAAGCCAACCTGGACACATTCTTCTTGGAAGTGTCTAAAATTTGAAGGAAATACAGGTTTTCTGGAAAGTTCACCTTTTGTTAAGACTGATGATAGTTCATTCTTGACCTTGGAAACAACAAGTGACAAAATATCACTAATAGGACCAATTAGTATCAAGTCTGGAGATTTCACATGACCTCGCTCTGCAGATAGTGTTGCCTAGGTGGCTAGGAAATCTAGATGTTGAAATTTCCATTTTATCTGACCACTTTAAGGACATGGCATCCATGTTGTCTTACAACTTGAGATCTAATGTTTATTCTAATCATTCAAACCAAAATTGACCAAACACAATCTTAAATTTCTCAGAATAAAAATGAAATTCAAATGCTTACATTTCCTGGGCTTATCCATCTGCGGAGGAAGATCACGTGAAGAGTTTGAAATTTCTAGACCAGTTACTGTGGGGAGATTGTTTTGTCAGCTTCACATTTTTTTCCTCCAAGTTAACCTCCAGAATGAAACGCAACATGATTCAAACATTATCTATTTTGTTCAAATAGTTGGACTCTATAATGTAACTATACTTCGGGATGCTCGTGATCAGAGGAAAAAAACACTGCATCCACAGAAACACTGTGGCCTCACCTCAATGGCCAGTAAATGCTTAATTTAAGCTCTGCTCAACAACGTTTTATTGTAGGCTCATTAGCAACCACAGCACTGTGGCCATGCAAAGCAAGTGGGAAACCTTTGACCTTCACACACACCCCCTACATTCCTTTGTCAAGTCCCCATTACTAAGTCACCACTCCTCCGAAATGGGCCGTGACCATCTTCCTCCTCCTCCTCCTACTGCTCCCCTTTTTCCTTCAGGGAAAGCTGGGCCTTTTCTCTGCTGTAGATGTCATTAGTGAGTAGTACTCTGCCTGTTGAGACAAATTTCTCTATAAAATTTATAAGCCAAAACGGCTTTAGTTGGGCAGTCAAACAGAGAGGAGTGGAGAGGTGAATTATCTGAAACACAAGTTAATCTGGGGGGGTGGCGAGGTGGAACGGCAAAGAAATAAATCTCAACTTTCAAGTAAAAAAAACCAAAAGGCACTGCTCTTCATACTGCTCTCAAGGAACTCACAATGAATTGAAGTTCCACTACTTAGCTGCATGACCTTTTGTAGCTCTTTTACGACTTGCCAATTACCATTAACTGTGTCAGGGGGCAGTTTTGGCTTAAGACCATGTTGCAATGAAAATCGTGGCCTTGTACTCATTACTGAGTACAGGAGTTCGTTGTGGAAGTAGCTGTTTTAGTGTCAGTATGCAGTGGTGGTTTTACACGTGCTTACTTGTGCATCGCTTTGCGAGACTTCTCCAAGATGTCTTGTTGAAAGACAGTATTTCTCTCGTAAAGCAAAGGGCTCTTAACACACACAAGCTGGCTGAAATCAGAAACTGACCCACTCTCGTACAAATTAAAACCAGAGGATGGTTTGAATCCACACACTGCCTAAGAAAATCATGGGCATTGAACACTGCAGCTACAGAAGGCAAACTGTACCATGCAAGATAGATAGGAGCATAGGAGAAGTGCAAGATTTCCCAGCTATATAAGTGAGAATGTAAACAGACATTTTAACATGTCAAAGTGTGCAATCAGAGAGACATTTTAACTGTCTCAGCCAAGATAAATCAGAACCTGGGGTCACTAATCATCTTGGTACACATTGCACTTCTTTACTGCATCTGACCTCAAAGGCAGACTTTATGCAGACAGCAGCATGCAGGGGAATGATGAAGGAAGTGTAGCTGAAGAGGTCTGTGTGTGTGTGCGCACTGTACATTTTTGACTTCTTGCCACCAAGCCAAGCGCAGTCTCCTATCCAGAGGAGGGAGTGAGCAGGAAGTGGCTGAAAGCCATAATTCCGAAACCCCACAGCAAAGTTCCTTCACTTCTGTGACACATTTATTGTCCTCTTTTAATTTCCCCCTTCTCCTTCTATTGTCCTGCAGCTCTCATCGATTTTTAAAAATTTAACCTGAATTCCTCAACGTTCTGCACTCTTTTTTTTGTTAACCCATCGGCGCATACGTGTGAGAATGTGCAGTCAGGGAGGAAATAATTTGTCACTGTTTTCTCCACCTACGTTCTAGTCCACTCAGTCTAGATGCTCTGCTCACAAATGGAGCGTGAGGCTAGTGGCAGGCATTGCATCTGTCACAGCTCGGGCGTTTTTTCTTGGAAGAGGCAGCAGAGAGTGGAGCTGCATGTGGAGAGATGAGCTCATAAAGAAACGCGTAAAGCTCATGAGCGTTTTTGCTTGAGCATGAGTAACAACTTGCAGCATATTGTGAATCCGTGATGGACAGCGAACACCAGTGAGTTTAAGGTGAAGATGAACAGTTGCCTCCAAGCTGCAGGATGTGATTAATGATGAGTCATTGGCAAATAATCAGCAATTTTCTGACTTGATCGTAATGGCTTATGATCTCTTAGACTCACTAGTACAGTACACTCTAATCATGAGCTTAATAAAAATATAGTTTCCTTAAAATACTATGGGGAAAGTGAGTGCATGCGCAGTTACAGTAAGTGCAGGGGAGCAAAGAGGCTAAGTAGTGCAGCACATTTCAAAGAGAAGGAGAGGATCAAAAGGATCAAAATGAGGCAAGAGTGTGTGCATGCATATGTATTGCTTTTATTGCCCATGTTGTCTTTGGGCTAAAAAGAAGTCTTTGCTGTGTTCCAACCTCAGCTATCATGATCCATAATCCAAGACCATCAGGAATATGATGCTATACATATAAATCAAACACGTTTAGTGTTGTTTTTCAGGGCAGCTGGGTAGCTAACTAGGCAGAGAAGAAGCAAAGTGTAATGGGTGAGCTCCACAGTGGAGGTCTGCTTTCTCATGGCATAAATATTAAACAGGTGGTATTACTAGAATTTGAATTTTCTTTATATATTTATGTATACAGACATCATCAGAGATGTGAAGATAATGTTAAACTCTGATGTTGTTTAAGTGATTGACTGATTGGCTACTTCAATTACAAAATTACTGTATTGCTTAAAAACAATTTGCTGACCTAAATTCAGCAAATGTTTGTTCATTTGAATCAGAAGAGCTAGTATTTTGAACCAGTCAGCCAATGCATGATTCTGCCTGTCTATTCATTCAATAATGTAATTTCATCTTTTGCCAATAAAGTTTAAGAAAATGTTTTAAAAAACAAACAATATTATGTGCATGTAGTGAATTACATGCATATGTTTAATTTGTTCTGCTTTGACATCTAATTCAAGCTACTGCACATTTATTTGTAAAAAGGGGTCCACATTGTTATGTTTTTGTCCTTTTGTCATTATTTCAACACATATCATTAAGTAAGCAACTTCCCTGAAGAGTAAGACATTTTGGTGGGGTTCATTATTAGCATAAAAACTGGAGCATGTTGCCATTCTGCAACAGCTACGGCAGACGGGTTTCTGTGTATTAAGGTGGTGTGGCAGCTGGTTTGGTCCACATAGATTGTTTCTGACACTGATGGAGCGGAGATGTTTTTACTGTACTGGCTCCAGAACCACATTTACTGCACTCCTCTGCTGTGGCATAGTGCCTACTGCTCAGTGCAAATTAGACCCTCGTGCACACAGGCAAGTATGCACGCTGGTACACACTGCATATACACACACATTTACATACATTCACTGCTCTAATTGCAACGTTGGAACAGTAGCTCTTCAAGGTTTTTTTTCAAGGGGAAACTGTTTTCTAGCAAAAAGCGCAGCACTTCATATCTTCCATAACCAAATGTGACACTTCTGACTCAGGCAGGAAGGATACAGTTGGGGAAGTGGAGAAGCAGGAAAAGAGACCCCTCTGATCCAGAAACCCAAAACCTCATTGTAATTTAGTCATCGGTAGAAGGCAATTAGTGAGGGAAGGACTGGTCTTTGCCAGAGCAAGCAAATGGCTGACACTTGCTGAGAGTAAACTCTGCGCTTTGCTATGAAAGCCCAATTTATGCTGTGCTAATAATGTGACAACAGACAGTGGTTGTTAGTTTGAGGATAATAGCAGGTGCACGTTGAAACTTAGAAGGAAAGAACAAAGAAAGTTTTATCTTGGTGGAAAGGAAAGCAGGAGGTTATCAGCATTTTCTGAAGAGAAAGACTCTGGCGCTCATCTAACAGGGAGGGAAATTAACTGAGGATTTATAGATGCCCCCTCTCACATAGAAGATTAAAGGCAGGAGGTGGAACGCCTCTATTTGTCTCACGACTCATTACAAATGAGGATTTATTCAGACAGGGCTGGGCCAAAAGTTCAAACTTTTGAGAAGGCTGCATCAGCTACTGTATGTGTTGTAGAGCTAAAGTACAATAAGATGTGATAAAAGACGCTTTTTGGTCCAGCTGATCATTGTAGTACACTGTATGGATAAATGAATGAAGACACACACACAATCTAGGACGAAAAGTGCTAGTCAAGAGACTTAAAGACGAGATAACCAAAAAATGGCACGTGCCTGACACAAATCTAGATTTTACAAATTGATCAAAAACAGAATGTGGATGTACCATGAAACGATAAAATAACAAAATTTGGACCCCTGGATAACATTCAATGACAACTTTATACCCAAATGAAGTCTCACTTTCTGCAAAATCTGCGCATGGCAACTACGGTGTGATTAATGTTGAGGAAAGATTGTGGTTGTGGCAACCAAATTACAGTTAAGTTATGTTTAAGGTTGGGTAACTAAAGTACTTGGTTAAAGTAAGGGAAAGATCAAACTTACATGAATCACACGTCTGTGACGGGACCTCCCCGACCTCCACACCTTTCCACGTCACAATGTAAGGGGCATACTACTTCTTGCATGGTGGTTAACGTAAATTGTGAGGTGTGGAATTGCAGGGATACTGGCCTGGAGAAGGGGCATTTAAAAAAGGGTTTTGTGGAAAAAGAAGCTATGACTATTTCCTGTGTTGGCTCACTATTATGAGCTTACAGGCAGGTGAATGGTGTGTGCTTTCCAGTGAAAAGCAAGTGGTTGTATAATTTATGTCTAGAATCATTTTACCCCCAATGTGTTATCGATTCTGTAGATATTCCTTTATATTTGCTCTGGCAGGAGGTTGACTCTCAGCTACAGGATGATTGCACTGCTCAGTGGAAGGAAAATTGACTATAATTATCAAATAGGCCACTTAAACTTAATCTAATGAAAATTACTTCAGAAAATAGTTCGACCTCCTAGTGCAGGTTTTTTGTCTTAACATCTTGCAGCTGATTTATGAGCTGTTCCACAACATTTGATATGGATCAACTTTATGTTTTTATTTTTCAAATTTTCTGAAAATACTTGTTTCAAATGTCTGTTTCCCCATCTGTGCAAATACCCCCCCCCCCCGTCAACACATTCACAACTTGCCCATTGTGCTGTAATCTACACTGTTGTGTCTAAAATATGAAATCCTCTGCGTTGGCAACAGAGGTGTCATTTCCGATGAGGTCACTGACCAAGGCAGCAAACCAAACACTAGCCACTGTTATTCTTTTCCTTAAATCCCACTGTTCTGTTTCTTTTTTCTCTCAATCTTTGTTTGTGATCGCCTAATTCTTTATTTTTTCACTGACCTTGTTTATTATTGGGGCTGTGAGTTAATTTAATTTCCAGGCCACTGCTCAAAACTGCTCGCAGACATCCAATACCGTCTTTCTTTCTTTCTAAAAGTGGAAACTGTAGTGCTCAATGTTCCTGGATAATGAAACGCTGGCTGTCACAGGAGGCAGGACAAAGGCCACAGCCTTTAAAGACTTACTGTTGTACTGATCTTTATTTTCTTGTAAGTGTCTGACGAATCAAATATTTCAACTATTCTGATGTTTGAAAATAGCGAGAAGTGAAATAAAATGTATACCAAGGTGATCTAAAGAATCCTTAACTGAGAGAGTAATTTCTTCTTTAGATTCAAGACTCCAAATATTTAAGAAGTTAATGTACAAAATGTACCACCTGGCTGCTGTTAGAACTGAAATAAAATAGCTTAAAACACTAAAAAGTTGCATAATAATTAGATTTAAACAATTAGATATCAAATATTACCCCTTATTAGGAACTGTATATTTAATTTTACTTGCAAGTTAAAAAAGAGCCAAAAATGGTAATTAAATCACCTGCTAATGCGAGGCTTGTTTAAGAAATTTTCTCAAACCAAAATGATATTTCATTTCATTGATTTGTCTTATTAGCCTTGTTTTTGGCACTTTTAGAAAAAGAAACAGTACTGGAAACAACCCCTTGGGGACAAGTGAAATAAGACTCAATATTTGTACATGTGTGTTTCTGCTTGGCATTGAAATATCAAGAGTAGAAATTACATTTATATCCTAATAATTTGCAACAACAAATATATTTTCATTGTTTTTACCTAGTAAATGCTCGTAGCTCATATTCTTTTATGATTATGTTCAGTCACCCACAGCATTTGGTTAAGGTTAGGGAATAGTTGCGGCCTTGATGTGAGTTGAAGTGATTTGAAGCACAGGATGTGTTTACTTTACTAACATTTAACTGAAACCACAATCTTTCCCTAACCGCAAGCAGGTCCTGCACTTTGTATGACCACCATCCACTTTGATCACCTCTCAAGGACAGTACGTCTAACACAAGAAAAAAATGTTGCCAGGGAACATAAACCAGAGAGGAATGACATTTCCACTTCCAAGCATAATTTGCTAAACAAATTATTAGTATATGAATGCAATTTCTATGAGACAAAGTTACAAGAATAAGAGTGAGCTAAAAAAACAAAAAGATTGCATTTAAAAATTCTTCAAAGCCACAAATTACTGACAGGAGCATGGTTTGCATCAGCTACTGTTGATACTCCCACTGCCCCCTGACAGACCAGGGGAAAGATGAGGCAGAGGAGGAGAGCATTGGGAGCAAGCCACCCCCTCGCTGCTACCTTTGGCAGGGCTCCATTTTTCTATCCATCTCCCTCTTTCTTCACCCCACTCTTCCTGTCTTCCTCAGAGACTCCGGGAGACAGGAGAATCATCTCCCATCGGTTATCCCTCATGCTCCACCTCAACTTTCATCTCTAGCCAACGACCTGTCCTGGCTGTACAGGAGAAAAATACAACCAAAACAAGGGAGGGGGAACTCGAAGGGGGAAAAATAACAGAAGGACAAATGCATTCTCCAGGTTCTTTTTTTATCATCAGATGGACATCTGGATATCTACAGTGACCTGGTACATAATCATTTCAATATCTGCAAGTGTCTCTTGAGGTTACAGAGCAGGAGACAGACAAAGTGAACGAGACCGAGGCCAAGTTTTTCTCGCTGTGTCATACAGGTCCAGGTCTTAGCTTCAGAGAAAACACAGAGGGGCCCCATTTGGAAATTAATTTTCACCATAAACTATCATCTCATAACACAAATATTACCTTTAATGACTCAATTTCCTTATAATTTCCTTATCGAGCCCCGTAATTAGGCCCATTTGTTTGCTTTGTCATCCTCCAGTGATATGGGCCTTTTGTTATTAGAAACTGAGAGGGGACTCATGTGGGAATCTGATGACTTATTCTAGTGGAGGAGGGGGTCTCCACAGCTGCTGAGGAGCCCCTGCAACACACACACACTTGCACACACACACACACACACACACACATACAAACACCACATTACAACCATAGAGGCAGCCCTCATCCTGCAACACCAAGACTCAGCAGCAGCGTACTGGTAGCACGCTGAATCAAGCGCCTCTCTAGCGTCTTTATCTCTCCCCACTTCTCTTTTCTCTTGCTCACGCTGCCTCACTCTCTCACTGTGTCTCTAGCTATCTCTCTGTCTCGCCAAGTCACCCCTATAGTCTCTCTTTCTCTCTCCTCTCTCTCTATAATGGGCCTTCTACAGAGGAAATCAGCTGAGGCCAGTGCTTTTCTGAGCCTCTCTCTCTGCTCTCAGCTGGACACAGAGCCTAATTAATTGGCTGTATTGTCCCAGAGGGAGCAGAGCCAGCAAGGGGAAGGGGTTATAAGGAGGGGAAAGTGTTCAGCAAAATAGGAGAGGGCATGGCTTTTATTCTACCAGATTTATTTTTTTTTGTCTTTTCTGAAAGACAGAGAGGGAGAAGATTCTGTGTTCTCCTGTAACATGATGGAGAGAAAGTGTGGATTTTTGGCCCCTCACCCCACTATTTGTCTTATCTGTGAGACCTAATGAGTGATGGATTAACCTGGGATCACCCCAGGCAAATTGAGATGACCCGGCAAACTTACCCTAAGCACTCTCCCAGAAGTCTGCATTCCACTTCACGCAACCAATCAAATACACACACATAAACATAGTCTTTTGTGCCATCTCTCAGGAAAATGTCATCCTCCTTAAAGGATGTAAACATAGGTTTCTTGTAGAGTTAGGTGTCATCAATTATTAAGCAAAAAAGCATAAAAATGACACCATAAATAATGGCCCTGATTTCTTTACGTGACTCTGGACACATTATCAGTTTCAGTGGCATTGAAACATTATGACTACCACCTGTTGAAAAGCTTAATTTGCGACAAATCTATCTTGTGTTTTACCAGTCAAGGCTGCAAACATGATCCCATTCTGCAAAATCTGATTTCCAACAACAAACTATGAACTTCTTAACTTTGAATTAGAAATCATACACATCAGTCTAAGAGAAAACATTGCCTGCAAAGCATCATTTTTTTGTAAATCTGTCTACTTTGTACTGACCTCTGCTGACTGAGATCTCTTTGTGCAACTTTGTCAGCCTGCTGCCTCCAAATGCTGCCAGCTTCATTTACCAGCTTGTTTGGTCGAACAGTCTGCCATGCTTAAAAACAAAGATATAAAGCTGATGTATGACTCTTGGCTGTCTGCATTACTGCTGGTTATATAGACAATCACTGGCCCACACACACTCAGACACACAAACCCTAACTGTGACTTCAAGGCATCCATGACGACCGGGTGCTACAAACCTCTGGTGACATGCTGGCTGCCACAAACACACTCACACACACACATACACACCAACACCAGCACCATGACTTATATGGGAAAGACAAAGACTTTGGTGATAAATCACAGTAAGAACACACACACACACACACACAGTGTGTGTGTGTGTGTGTGTGTTTGTGTGAGAGAGAGAGAGAGAGAGAGAGAAAGAGGGGGAAGGAGACATAGCAGATGCATGAAGGTAAAAGAACAGATTAACAATACATGTTCAGTTCACTAAAATCTTATATCATAAAAGAGTAACTCTACGTCAGACCCTATTGCAACTTAATCTGCATCTGCAGTCTAAATATTTACAACATAATTAACCACCGCTGACACTTTGTTCCTCAGAGGCGGCTTCTAGCTGGTCGCAGTTCACTCAGATGACGACAGCAATGTGCTACAGGAACAGCGGGGGGCGCTCTGATCTACACAGCTAGCTGCTGTGTCGGGGTGTAATTTCGTCCAGCCATTAATCATCTGTAGCTGTGAGTGTTAAGGACCCCTGATCGGGCCTGATTTGCTCAGCTCGTGCTAGGTGGTCCTGTTGGCGTGTAGTGCGACTGTTGCCAGAGACGTTTTTGCCAGCACTTTCACCTTGAATCAAACGCTGAGCTGTTGCAAATACAAAAGCCTCCTTCTCTTTTATCTCTCTCTCTCTCCCCCTCACACACACACACACATAAGCGAGTATCTGTTTTTTATTGTTGTTGTTGATGCTGTTACAGCCCTATCAGTTACAGGGAGATTGTGGTGGAGCTGTAACAAGCTGCACCAAGGCTTTCATTTTTAAGTGTGAACAGGCTTGGATAATTGTAGCATAATGTACCTACACATGTTGCACCAGCTTCAGTACACCTTCTACCTGGAAGTACAAGGGGCAACGCAGCATGCAAAGATTTTACATTTAGTCAAATTAATATTGCGTTAACTAATTTCTGCAAGGCACAGCCCCAAAGCACGGCACAGGAGGATGACGTTCTTGTCTTAAAATCACTTTCTGTCTTTCTCGCTTCCTTTCTTGCCTCCAGCCCACATTATATATTTGCTTTGGCTGCAAACACTTGCCCTCCTCTTGGTAACCGTGTAGTAACCCGCTGCCACACAGAGGAGCTGCTGAGGTCATCAGCCCTGATCCTCTACAGCACCGCTGGCCCCAGCCTCAGGATCAGGTCTCACTTGCGCACACACACACCACACACACACACACACGTTCACCACTTTTTAACTCTAAAAAGCTGCCAGTGCTTACGCATACATCTCTCTCTCTCTCTCTCTCTCTCTTTCTCTCTCTCTCTCTCTCTCTCTCTTTCACACACTCACTCAGTGTTTTTCTACCCTGTTTACTAATCCTTTTATGGCCCCCTGTTAATAAGTGAGACAGCTCTGGTCAGTCTGGGGGCGGTAATGAATCAGTATCTTGCTAACAGTGTGTTTCAGACTGATGACTGCATGGATGAGTGACCTGGCTGAAACATGAACTGGTGGCACGGTGGTCCAGTGGACAACACTGTGACCTCCCAGCAAGAAGGTTGTGGGTTCAAACCCCGGTCGTTCCGGCCTTTCTGTGTGGAGTTTGTATCATCGCCCTGTGTCTGCGTGGGTTTGCTCCGGTTTCCCCCACTATCAAACTGATACATACATCTAGAGTTGGTCCCCAGGCGCTGCACAGTGGCTGCCCACTGCTCCCTTGAGGGATGGGTTAAACGCAGAGAATGAATTTCCCAACATGTATGTGACAATAAAAGGTTTCCCCTTCTTCTAAAGGGGAACTCCACTGATCAATGTCTGTTAACAGGTGTTGGGGAGTACTACAGCAAATATGAAAAAAATATATATATTATATATTGCCTGTTGTGGCAGAGGGAGCTGCACAAAGTCTGATCAATTGCCTCAAGTGATGTCACTTGAGTCAGCATTGGTTGGGGCTAAAGACTACATGTTTCAAACATTTTTTTAAAAGTTAGAGAGGTGTGGTTTACCAGACCTCTGTTTGAGGCTAGCGGCTTGGGGCTACATTAACCGAACTGTTGGTTGAGCTGCATTGTGGGTATCGTAGGCACCAAATTTTTGGAAGGTGAATGTGTGCAATAAAGATGATTTCTCTGTTTGGCTGCATCAATTTTTATGATTCTTTTTTTTGTCCAAAGTGAGTCAGACAAAGTTATAGGAGTGCAATGCTAAATCAAGGAGTCCTCTTTTAAGAACCACTGGCTCCTTTTTTCCCAAACCGGTCTCACTTCCAAGTTGTCAGATACTGCTGCTTCATTAGCGTCATTTCTGGACACACCCACCATGAAAGTTAGGTGATGTAGTATAAAGAGTGAGCAAGTCCGCATGTGGAAGAGGAGGTGGGGTCGGTGTTTGGGTGGGAAAAACAAATACTGGACTTTAATCCAGAAAACCACTGTTCAAGTCCTGTGTGAAGCCAAAAGAAGGTTATTTCTTTTAAGTAACGTCCGTAAGTGAACGCCAAATCAGGTACAAGAAGTAATTTAGTCTTTTCATAAACCTAACCAAGTTGTTTTTGTGCTGTTTCACAGTTACCCATGCAAGATTTATTTTGAAAGTCTAACCGGACATTTCATTTCTATTCTATTTTTTATTTAATGTGCATGTTTTTTATCTGTTCTTATCTGCTGTGTTATGTTGTATCTGGAACTGTTGTAACAACTGAATGTCCCAATTGTGGGATCAATAAAGTCTACCATATCTTATCTGATTTGTGATTGCTAACTTGAGTGCGGAGCCCTGCACATCCACAAATGATGCTAGATGTCAGAGCATTTTCTGCTGTTCACTTCCAGTAAGATGGCACAGACTGTGTCCTGCCTGATTAGCCTCTGTCAGCCCTGTGTAACAGCGTTCACTCTGGAGCGTAAATGTGGCTGCTTGATATATAGGAGAAGCACGCAGGTGTGATTCATAGAGCTGGTGAGTGAGGCACTGCAGTGTTTTGTGTCTAATGTGTGAACACATGCTGATGTTGTCTGGCATGGGTTTTGATTACCCCTAATCATCCCGCTCAAACCAAAACCTTTCCATTACACACAAACACCTCTGTCTCCCTCCTGCTCGATCGCTCTCTTTCTGTCTCTCTCTCACCAACACACACACACACACACACACACGCTCACCTGTGGTTCATGCCAAACTCACAGCACACAGACTCTCAGCTAATACAAGCTTTCACTATGGCATCAAGTCACCAATTAATTCATTAACAGACATCTCCCAAGGCACTGAATAGCTGCTCACATCCTGCACAGAATTACTGTTTGCCTAAACACCCACTGGCAGACAACACAGATTAAGAGACACTCATGCATGCTTGCACAATCTCTTTCTCCCGCTCTCTCTCTAACATACACATACACACACACTACAGCAGAAATAAATACGCAATACAACGTCAAGGCCTACTGGCAGTGAAGACAGACACATGGAAACACTCACACAAGCATGCACACGCACAAATATAAACAGGTAACTGGCAGAGACAGGTATCAACAGAGACTGAGAAGAGCATCTTGTGTCTGCCTGTCGCTAGGGGAATTAAACATGAGGAGCGACCTGTTGAGTGGTGCGTATGTATACAAGTGTGTGTGCAAGTATGTGAAAATCTTGGAGTTGCCTGTATTCCCTCATGTCCTTCCCCTTTTGGGAGCCATCCTGGTCATGTTTGAACAACTGTTTTGGTGAATTTGTAATGTATTTAACTTTTTGCACCTAAGGCGACCAGCTATGATCGAGCTCTCGGCACTGTCAAAGAGCACGACTTCCAAAAAAAATAATGAAACAGCTGTCATCGCTGTAAAGAAAAACCTACTTTTTTAATCAGATTGTTGAAAATCCTTAGTGTGCCCAGATTTCTCTCTTGAGAATATACCTGACAGCGTAAAAACATAGTATGATGTGTGTGTGTGTGTGTGTGTGTGTGTGTGTGTGTGTGTGTGTGTGTGTGTGTGTGTGTGTGTGTGTGAGCTATTCTAGCAACTAATATTGAGTAAGAGGAGTGCTGTGTTAAAAGGAGAGAAAGAAGAGAAAAAGAACCGCTTGGATCATTTTGTCCCGACCAATTATCACCAGGTGCTGGATGAGTGCCCCACAGATTGGACAGAAACATTTTCAAATGCAAGACACACACACACACACACACACCCACACACACCCACACACAGCATGTTTTCACCTACAGGTATGCACTGTTTCTGATCATAACAATAAGAAAAATGATGATAAAAATGGTGATGACAATCTGACTTTCTGCTCTGGCTGGATGTTGTGATAAACCAGCCACAGTCCACGGTGAGTTCAAGCACCAGTGAGGGTGACAAGAGGAAGTGAGCACAGGCCAGAAGCCAACAGAGTAACACAATGTGGCTTTCCTTCAGAGGCAATATGGCTCCCGACCAAACCGTTTCTCAAAAACAAGGTTGAGGTTCCATTTCTGGTACAGGCATGCGCACAGTTCCTTGCGTGCCCATGCTCACACATGCACACAGACACTGGCTAAAAATGTGGACTCATACTGTGAGCGGGATCTGTGTTGCATTATGTGTTGTAGCCAAAGCAATGAAACAAAACCACGGCCGCAGAAATGCTCACTTCGCCCAAAAGACCCTGAATCCAACAACAGACACACGGGCTGTGAAATTTCAGAACAGATTTGGACTTTTCTGACAAGTGAACTCATTCTATCACCCCAGTCAGTGCGACCTGAGCTTTGTCGAAGGCAGTAAAATGGATTGTAATGAAAATGATATTTTTCCACTTGAGACTAATACCAGACAACATGCAGATAACTCAGTAGTTTTATGAATGGTGGCAGCCTCCCTTATATTTCTCTCTCAGCACAAACACAGACACACACTCTTTCTAATTACTGCTTTGTGCGTTAACTGCCTGTTTTTATCTGTACATATATATATATACTCATTTTCACTCTTCAAAGGCCTGTCATAATTTATTACCTGTGCAAATACTGCAATTCCATCAAAATGTAATTGTTTCTTGAACAGGCCTCATGGCAAGCAACAACTAGCTCCAAAGCTCAAAAGGGCTGCTGCCAAATACTGACATTAATAGCTTCAAGATCTTCTATGTTTCAAAATACTTAACAGTATCTGCATTATTTGTCACATATATTGCATCCATTTGAGCCTAACAAATTATCTCACTCCTGGGATTGTATGGTCTCTGGTTACAGAGGTTCTCAAAGTAGCACGTTTATAAACATCCTTTGATTGTAATGGCTTCATTTAATCATTATTCTTAAATACAAATACTTTGATATCCTTCTGGAGCCAGATGACTGAAACATTGTGCTATATACGCAAATGAATCTACTCTGTCTACCTCTGACCCAGGCCTGGTGACTATTTTTGGTCCAAGGGGATGGTTCAAGGGCCTAGGAACAGAATTTACCTCCTGACACCAACCGAGCTGTTTGATCTATTTTCAGTTCGCCCGGCAACAAAATGTTTACAGTTCGTGTATCCATAATCGGACAGAACGGCAGCCTTTTATTGTCGCATTATATCCTTGAAGGATTATCAATAAATCTAATCAACAATGTATTTTTATTTCATCTGTGTGTGTGCAGTTCATACAATCGGGCTCCAGCGCTGCATCAGCGCTTAACAGCTGTGAATAATGAAGTTAAAATGTCCAGTACTTTAAATCTGAAATGCAACTACCTTTTAAATACCTGGCAAAGATCCTCAGCAAAATTATTAATGAGCAGTGTGACAGGTCTCTCACACATTACCCCCTCGTGTACACACATAAACACACACACTCCCAGTATTCGTGAGACAACTCGAGCACTGGCAACAAATGGACATTTCAACATACACATGCAGACCTATAGAGTCTCCTGAGATCCCAAAACATGCTGCACAGAGTTTGCCATTATTACTGCCTTCTCACTGCATGTGTGTGTGTATCTTTTCTGGCTGTCTCTTTTTTGTGTTTGGTTACAGCCCTTGATATACCGTACCGTCAGCCTTGCTTACAGTCTGCGTTGGCTCAGTGGCCATGTTTCTGTCTGTTTGAGAGATACAACAGGTCTCAAAATCTAAAACAGAAGGGTGAGCCGGTCATCTGGACCATGAGCAACTTATTTTTTGCAGCGGTTTACAAAACGAGTCATAAACACTGATAAGAGCTCAGGCAAAAGAGATTCTTGAAGCGAGAGAGAGGCCATTCCCCCCTGTTTGAACTGGCGGCTAAAGACCTGAAGAAAATTCTGCGTGTGTGTGTATGTGTGTGTGCCTACAGGTGTGTGCATGTCAGTAGAAAGATGTGAGTGCTGACTGATGAAGAAGTGAAGGTAAGGAATAGTAAGACGGTGCAAAGTGCAAAGCTACTCAGTCAGTTCATTCCCAGCTTTGTTTGCTGTGAGCGGGACTAATAACGCATCCTGCGGCACCTTTGAAGATGAATGATGCCGGTTTATAAAGGTGTACGGTGAGCTGCTCAAACATTAACCAGACCTTCAGTCATGTCTGAAAGGTACCAAATGAACATGACAGCAGGTAGACATCTGAAGAAAAGCCTGTAGAACATCTTCGTTCCCCAACTGACTTGATGTATTTTAAATGAAAAGCATCACTTCTACGTACAAACAAAGGTGGAATGTCTGACTGGTAGGATAATACAGAATAAAATTCTGCTTTCTGTTTTGAAGACTTGAGCCTCATACTTAAAAAACACTAACAATAGGTCATCTGCCAATGACTCCCACAACGACATACTGTATATAGCCACTGGAGAGTACCAGCGACAGGCGAATCAGACATTTGTCATCATGGTAACAGTTAGGGCTGAACGATTTAGGGAATAAATATAATTGCGATTTTTCAACCAGATATTGCGATTTTGATTAAATTTTTGATTTAAATTTTTTTTAAGTTTAGCTAAAGTTCAATATTCACTGTCAGTTTATTTTTGACGGAAACTGCATCAAGAAGCACACAGCAGATGACAGGAAGTCAGGCACAGAACGGCATAGAGAATCCGATCGATTTTCAACATAAAATAACCTGTGCAGACTCCTGGTCGTATATCAACAATAAACATGGTTAAAACAGATGAAAACCCCCCAAACAGTTTAACTGCGTAGCCTACTTAACTGTAGTAGAAGTAGACAACCGAGCAAATCAACAAAATCTGAACAAGTCAGCAAAATCAGGCAGGCAAAATGCTCTTACTCTGAAATGCTCCATGTGGGAAATGGAACCTGCGGAGAGCGGCAAACACAAAACCGGCTCACAGAGAGACATATAATAATTAACCTGCATTTTAATCGGCGTCTTCACGATTAGCTAATCACGTTCTTTGAAATCGTAATTTCGATTTGGAAACGATTAATCGTTCAGCCCTATCAACAATAATACACGTAGTCAACGTTGTGAAATGGTCACAGTTTGGTTAGGTTTAGGCACCAAAACTATTTGGTAAGGTAAAGGAAAAGCGCATGGTTTGGATTAAAATAATTCAGTTCCGCTAGTAAGCTACGTGACGTAACTTACATGTTAAAATAAGTAAACGTTTGAACTTTTGGTTTCACATGGGACACAAGCAGCTGTCTCCTGGTCGAAAGTCCTGTGTTTGTTTGACCTAACCACCTCCCTCGGCCTCTTCCCTACACGGCCTTTGTGGCTCTTTATACTACCTTACTTGACTTCTCATCCTGATTAGCCACTAGGGGTTACTGCCTAACAAAGATAAATGGGTTGTATGGGTTGTAACAAGGTGCTTGCACAGACGGACTATATGTCCCTCTAATATTTTAACACTGTCACATATCATTAGTCTGTGATACTTGATAGTTTATTTCTTACAGTTAATCTGATAATTCAACCTGAACTGTCTGTTTCTACTTCAGTTTGTGACTTCACAAAACATTTGACACCTGACAGAGAGAATATGCGAACGAACAGCAGACAACATTTGATCGACTGTACATTGGGGCGTCTCTCTGATTATGGCAACAATTGCTGAAAGCAGAACATGTCTGATGATGGCATTGCTTTCTGGACTGTTTATGGCACAATGTACATTTCTGTATTTTCTGTGCTGTGCTTGTCTGAGAGCTGAAATTTGGTGCACAACATTTAGCAAGAAACTGCAGGAAATCCTAAAATTGATTGTTACTGATACTGTCGCTGGAAAATTATTAGACTCCACTGTAGTTGTTCTGGAATTAATCTTAAACATCATTAAGGTTTGGGCAGTAATCCATGAAACAGCATTGTGGGCACAGCTGTTTTTAAGTGTTTACGTATGTTTGCTTGAACAAGTTAATATTCACATCTAGTCGAGGCAAGATTTTTTTTTTACCCCTGACGGTTTCAAGGTGGAAATGCACTAAGTGCATAAAGACAACTTAAAGAACATATTTTAAATCTATACAAGTGGTTTTGGCTTTAAAACTCAATTATTTTAATGGGTATCAAATCAACCGTGTCAACTTTTCTGCGCTGCAGAAGTCACATACCTCTGAGCAGCACCTGGGAACATTTGAGTGAACTCTGTGATTTCTGCAGTGTAGATTTTGAGATATTGAGGCAAAACAAGCAGCAGGTCTGTTCAAACCGTCCAGCTGACACACTGGGCTTTAGGAGTGGGAGACTCCTCGTGTGCAAACAGTCATAAAGGAGTAAAAACAGCAAGGCTGGGAAAGAAGATTAGAGCGAGCCGAGAGAATCTCTTCCAATTCACTGAGTGACTGTACTGAGTGTACAGGTTCAATGCACTGACAGAGCTCTGAATTTGTAAGTGGAAGAACGGTCGAAAAAGTTTTTACATTCCTATTGGCCCAATAAGGTGCGCCTGGAAAAAAAAAGACAATTGTCAAAATGTCACTCTGACCCTTTATTTCCCGTTTCTCTCCCCCAACACATTTTTCTCATCATACTCCCCTCTCTCGCTTACGTCCATCTCTTTCATTTTCACTATTGTCGTCCTGCTCCATCTCCAGGCCCTCCCTCTGTCCCTGCTTCTCTCTGTGGTGCAGTGCCGGTCCCCTCATTCTGCATGCCTTCAAGCTGTCTTTCTAATCTTCCTGAATTATTCAAGACACTTTCTTCTCTTCTTCTTCTTTCTTTCTTACCCAGCTCATCAAGTGAACTGCACAAACCTGAAAACGGGGTGACTGGGGTATAAGAATTAAGCATTGAAAGACTGCAGCCGTTTCTCATCACAGACTTATTAGCAGAAACAAAGTCACCTTCCTGGGATTTCTGTGGAGGAGCTCCACATTTAGCCATTGAAGCTTGCAAGAGAATTCTGACAGGCCATGATGCATCCATCAGACATTTCCTTCTACCTTTACTGCAAACTCGGATTAGCACCTCTAAACTGAGATTGAAAGAGGTCTCTGTTGTGCCTATTGAACTCATTGCATTAGAAGCATTTTCTCTGGAGAGTCAATAACCCAAATGGAGGGAGGTGCACACTTAGGAGCACATGAGTGTCCTGTAAGATCCTGATGGAAGTAATCAAAGTGCACTTCAAGAGAAACACAGAGACAGACCTGTGTGTTCAAATGTGCTTTTGTGACTTTTTTTCTTCTTTCTTTCCAGAGTTCTTTTTTTTTTTGTGTGAAGATCAGGGAATATTGGAGGAGCTGACGTCAGTTCTGACCCCACACTGTGCCAGGCCTTTCACAGCCCACAGAAACACTTCTGTGATAACTACATCCTTATGAGAGTGCAGTGACATTCACAGTGCCGTCATTAAGAGGGAGTGCAAAACTCTCGGATTTTGGTGAGATCGCTAGAGTTGTCCAACTTGAATGCACCCATCCATCAAACACACTTCCTTCCATTGTTCACTGCCCTTATAGAGGTGCGGTTTCTTCCTCACTTTGAGATTAACCATTTGCTTTGGTATCACACACACACACACAAACACACGTACACACACACACACACACACACACACACACACACACACACACACACATCTCGGTAACCTATGTGGCAAACTAAATATCTTGCTGGCAACATTATGGGTGCTGCAAGTGACAGTCTTTTATGGCTCCTGTGTGGAACATATTAAATGTGCAGGTTTGGTAATTAACGAAGTGTCATAGATATCAACTAAACAAAATAATTAATTTGTATGAATTAACGAGTTTTCTCGTTTCTTTTCCACACATGTATTACTGTAGATCATGTAGTAATTTAAAAGCTGTAAATACAAATCTCCCTCTATTTTTAGATGTGATCATAAATGTAATATTGTAATACTGAAATCTTTGTGTATCGTCTGAACGCTGGGATTTACACCACATCAGTCTTTATTATGGAGTGCTTCTCATGTTGACAAATAATAATTGAAAATGTATTCTGCTGTTTTTCTTGATAAGATTCTTATCAGAAGTATAACTGATTTTAAATTGAAGGCTGGATAATGTGGAGTTAAAGTAAAAAAGTACTCAGTCTGGCATCTGTTACCTGACAATAGTCTAAATTTAAAGAGTAAAAAAACCCCTTATGCCTCGGTCAGCGTCAGTCACACAGTATGTACAGAATGTAGATATTTCCACAAAACTGCGCCTGTTGAGTAGTAACACCATCTCTTCTGCCAGTGAGAATATGTTCAAGCTTTAGAAACGGACAACACCGGCAAACAAAAACCTTTTAAACAGCTGCTGTGTGTCAAAGCGGCTGACATGTGCTGCGACTGTCAAACAATGTGGAGCCTCTTTCCCTGCAGACCAGCGGCAGAATGGGAAGAATAAAGCTTTGGATTTGTCTGTTTTCTGTGACTGTGTGGAGTCGCGCTGTTATAGTCTCTGTCATTAATATCATTCTGCCTCTCCTTCTGTTACTCTTAACTGTCCTGCTCACAGCACACCTGTGCAGGAGCCGGACCAACATCAAATTTCAGCAAGTCTTGTTGTTACTCTGCAATCTTCAAAATTCAAATGCTTTTCTGACAAACTCAAAAGACAAACTCAAAACAATGCCAACAGTGAATTTGATTAAAAGCCAAATGTCACATAAGGCCTGTGGAGTTGATGGTGAATACAGATCTGGACTCAAGATTTCATTAAATCATCACACATAAACACTAAAAGCACATTTTTGGGAATTTGGACAGCTTTAGAGATGTGTGATCCCACCACAATTTAGTGATGCACACTCTACTTGGAAAGCTGCAACATAATTCAGTAATTTCATTCATATGTACAAACAATCTTCCAGGCGCCTTTCTCTCAACTTCAGACTTCTTTTCTTACTGTAGCTGCATGTTAACAACAGAAATTAAATTGACAGAAACCTGGATGATCCTGGATTGCATCTGTAATCTCAAGGTTCATTATGTCTGTGCCAGGTTGCAATAAAAAACACATATACTGTAACTTTGATCAGATTGATCACTCCGCATCTGATGAAACATGTTGGCTCTCAGACACAAAACGCAGCAGCATAGATATGATAAGAGATTTGCTGTTTGTTTTTTTGTTACACCTTTCTGTTTAGGATAGAAAATACTGTTTTATACTGACAGATTTAAATGCTTTACTTTCTCAGCTTGTTTTTCAGTTGTGCCTTGATCATAAGTGTGAGTGAATAATTCTAACAATAATTATGAAAATATCCAAACTGAAAGTAATTTTCACTGTTGTTATATATTTTTTTGAATTAAAATATAGCATTAATGCAATAAAACTACAGCCAAATTCTATTATTCAAATTTACAATTGGCAAAACGATTTGATATCTTAGAATGGAATAAGAATAAATTAATACCGTAATGATATATTTATAGTTTTATTCTCAACCACAACACCTGACATTTTGATACATCCTTTCAACTTGATTTTGATGCAGAAAATAATTAAGTGATGATAAAAAAAAATTACCACTGCAGTGGGTTTGTTGCAGGGTTCTTCAAATAAATTAGAAGGCATCGCTTTATTGCAGCGGTAAAGTCAAGCTAGGGCAAATGTTCCTGGGGACGATTAGGCTCAGTGGTCCCGTTTGAGGTGGTTTAAAAGCCTCCATTATGGCCTACAGCAAGCTAAATGGACTGTCAAATTGCATTTCATGTTGCATGTGACTTAAACCCAATTTTATGCTCGTGGACGCGCGCCACAATATCAGACAAAAAATGTGGCTTTGCTGTGGTCATGTTTAAAGGGAATGTTCAAGTTTGAGATTAATGAGCTGAAGCTGTAAAATTAGTCACAGATTGGTCATAAAATAGCCTACACTAAATGATTGTTCTTATTATTATTACTATTGTTTTGTGTCTTTTACATTGAAAGCAACATCAAACGCTTAATTGTGAATGACCAAATTTCACAGATTTTAGCCTACATTACATCTATCATTTAACAATGCCTGATCTCTCTCTCTTTCTTTTACTATAAAATATTTCCACTGTAGCCGACATTTTATCTTAAATTCATACCAGTCCGTCCAACAACCACAAATAAAATGTAGTCTATCCTACATGCAGCTCTGCTCAGCATCAGAGGCAGCCGCTCCGGGATGGACTTACCGACACACTCGTTGGCCTCCCTGGCTGTGGCTCTCTGCCACGGTCTGTCGTAGTGGAAAGGTTTGCACCTGTCGCACTCCGGTCCAGCAGTGTTGTGCTTGCACTCACAAACCAGACTCCCATCCCGGTCCTTTACGCACCGAGACGCGTGCCCGTTGCATTTGCATCTCCCTCCGACCTGCAGGTCCGACACAGCGTAAAAGTACGAGTCCCGGGCCAGTTCCGAGTCGTCCTCGTTCTCGTCGCCGAAAGTGTGCAACCGGCTGAAGATGACTTTAATGTCAGTGGCCGTTACCCAATCCTGCAGCACCGGAGAGTTGTCAAAGTCGTGCGCCGACGGTCTCCCGTCCAGCGTGCTGAAGGCGATGAGCCCGCCGGTCAGAGGGTACATGTCGGTGTGGGAGTCCGTGCAGACGGCCTCCTGCTCGTTCTGCTTCGTGATAACGGCCCTGTTTGGCTTGTTGTACATCTTCCTGCACTGAGTCGAGTAAAACTGAAACGGTACCCAAGTTTTGCCGTAGTCCATGGACTTGTAAATAACCATGGATTCAGGTCGAGGCGAGCAGAACTGTAGGCTCACATAGGTGACCTCAAACTTCTTGCCGAGGGACAGAGTCAGGGTGACATTTTGCGGGTACTGGATGAAGTTCTCGGACTGCCAGCAGGTGAGGTTGTGTGGGTTGTTGAGGTCCGTCAGGTACGCTGGAGGGTGATACTTCTTGGGGTCCGAGGCATCGCAGGTGTGACAGTTCCTGGTCCTCTCGTCTCCTTTCTCCGCCGATGTCACCACGCAGTAGCGGCTGGGCGTCTTGCCGCAGGTGCTGGACACCTTCACTTCCTTCCCGAAGGCGGAGTTGACGAAGTCAGGGATGCAGCGCCGCGGGTTGCCGTGCTCGTCGTAGCAGGGGTCCGGTGGAGAGGTCTGCGCCGCGAACAGGCTCATTCCGTAGCCGCCGAGGGCGCTCCGGAACGACAGGGACACGGCAAGCAGCACAGTGAGCACAATATCCACAGTCCTTCTCATGGTAGGTCCCTCGGTCCCCAAGTGTCTCTGCAGCTGATGAGAAAGGGAAAGCAGTGAGCATGTGGGGAGCGAGAGAGAGAGAGAGAGAATGTTAAGTTGGTGATGGCACAGTAATGTATACAAGTCTGTAAAACGTTTCCAAACAACAGCTGGGGCAAGAATTAGTACTTGACAGTGAAATAAAAGTAACATTCACTTGCACCACATGCACGTCCGGTTGGTGACATTTCTATTAAGTTCACTTTACCTGAGAAAAAAAGAAAAAGATTTCAAATTATACCGGCGATGTTAGGCTACTTTTTAACGGGATTCAATCACAGCTCCTCCTGTTTTGTTGTTTGTTTCTGCGTAAAAATAGAGGAGCTGCTGGATTTTAAGAGTCGCCAGTGTCCTTATAGCAAGTCCCACTCCTCCTGCCGGTCTTTTCACAATCTCTCTCTCTCTCTCTCTCTCTCTCTCTCTCTCTCTCTCTCTCTCTCTCTCTCTCTCGGGTAGGATCTTGCTTGGCACAGCTTTAGGTCAGCTCACTTTGATGGCTGACACCAGCGGAACAACGACATCCACTGGTGGCGCATCAAGAGATTGACGCGCGGAGAGACGCAAGTTACCGCAAGACACAGAAAACAGCTGGAACAGACACAGCATTGATTCAGTGCTTGCCACACCTTCATCCGAAGGACACCCAATACGATCATGTAGTTTAATCGTCGGATGTGCAATAAATTATAATATTATTAGGCCTATTATTGCAATCCAATGTAAGTAAAACGACAGTTATTATTGCAGCTATCGACGTTTAAATAAGAAAAGCTGTGGAGGTAACCGTTGGCTATTATTTCTTTTAGGGCAAAATTATCACTTCCAGGGCAAAATTATGTGTTGTATCCTAATAGGTACTAGAATGTGCAAGTTTGCTTAAAATAAGGGCGACTTAATTATGATAGATAAAAAGTTATCTTAGCATCGTGTGACCAAACTTCACACTTGTGCTGTCAGCTGGGTGGCAGGACAGCAGATAGCCTACAGCCTCTATTCGGATATGAAATGACGCTAAAGGCTTCTACTTACATGCAAACAACATTAGATCTTGAAAAAAAAAACTTTTGCAGACCAGATACAGCTCCATTTATTTGAAGGACATGTCCCTCTTGTATTGTGGCTCTCTTGTGCTTCAGTTTCACTAGACCTGTTGAGTGTTTGCAATAGAAGTAACAGCGCCATCTTGTGCCCATGGACAGAAACGTCAGCCCCGGATGTGCAACGAGTTGTGTCTTCTACTTTTCCCAGGTGGTGGAGGCATAACACCGTTTTATCTATTTATTTGGGCATTTAGGTGATTGGCTGCTGCATGTCTGAATGCTAGATATTGCACCACTATAGTAGGCTGCTGTTAGTCTGAGTTCAATTCTGAGATACTTTTAGCATTGAGAGTTTAAATAACACATTTAGTCATTTGCACATTTCCCTCAGTGGGCCTTCTGGCCTTGCTGAAGTTTAAGAAACATGTCTTGTTGTTTGGGACACTTTTAATCTTTAATGAAACAATCTAACATCTAAAGTGGGTCCTAAACCACACAAATAAATACTTTAAAATATAAATAAATTACATTATTAGCAGGATCCACTTCCAGGGATCATTTTTATCATCAAGAGGCAACAGTTTTACTCTTAATAACAACACAGGAGGATCCCATTCTTCACTTGGTTTAAACAAAAGCCTTTAGTTCAAGACTTTTTTGTAAATGTTTCTAATTTCATTTCTGCTAGGTATGATTAGGTATGATGAAGAATTATCTGCTTTATTATTGCTCTGGCTTTGCCTCTCTGCTTCACTGTTAGTAGCTATTTGCTTTATATCTGCTCTTGCATGGAAAGAAGAATAAAATCTATTTTATCTAATCTCGGTCAGTTCTGCTCTGCTGTGGAGACACACTGCCTACTTCACCAGCTGGAGAGGAGAATAAACCCAGTTAGATTTTTCACAGCTGTTGGCCTCTTCAGAGGGTAAAGTGTCCAGGGTTGAATTAGGACAACCAGAGAAAAGTGTTAACACGATTTATACCTACAGCAAAACCACGCAAAACAATAGTTGTTAAGACTATTATCAACACACACGCAATATGAATTCAATCATATTGAGTGAAATGAGGTGACTTCCCCTATCTGTAAGTCGAGAAGGAAAATTTAAAAAACAATCTACTACTAAAAAAAAGCCTACACAGCACAGGAAGCAGTAAGCTATTTTTGAAGGCTTTTTTTCAAACATATATATTTCAACAAGAACATAATGAAAATCCATTCACATGGAGAAGCTTCCCGTTATGGAAAGGATGAAGAGACCTTCATAAAACATGTCTTTGTACAGTAAGGCAGCATGTTCACAAATGGTAAGGTGTAAAAACGTGTGTAGCAGAAATTAAGGTGAAAAAAGAACAAATATGAGGCATAGGCTTTACCATGTTCTTTTTCTTTCTGTCTCTCAGAGGCTGTGTTTCTTGATTTTCAACCACTTTGTAGTTCTGAACAGTTATATTAGATTTGTGTTTCTTACTGTACTTCAGTCAGCAGCTCACTTTCTATGAGTTTGTCCTCTCAGTTTCATCCTCCTGTAGTTTTTTTTATTTCAGCCTATCTTGGTTTGTCTCTCTTCTGCATTTCAGTCATCTTCCTATCATTTTTCAATGTCCCCTTTTTCAAGAGGAGCCCTCGGTGTCTGGGATTACCTGCGTGGCTGCAAGTTTGTTTTCTTATTGCAACTTAGAGGTCCAGCACTATATTTGAGGTTATATGGAGGTTATCGTGACCATTTAGAAGAAAAGAGCAATTTCAAAATTACGTTTTGGGTATTAAACCTGCACACCTGAATTGTTACTACAATCTGAGGGGTGAATTCTACAATGAATTTTTAACATCACTCCTATTCATTTGTATTTTCATAATGCCACCGGTACTTTTCCTAAAAAATAAACATTGAATGCTGTACAGTATCATTTGATGTAACAATATAAACATGTTTCTTTGACAAGTGAGATTACATCGAATAGCATCAAATAATTTACCTGGAAGCTCTCTGGAAGTATTTAATACATTATGTAAAAATATTGTTTCCTATAAAAATAATACTTTCTCTAATGATTATCAGCTTTCCATTTGGTCTTTAATTAAATGTTTAAATCACTGTTATGCATTCACCTAAAGGTATATTGCTAATGAGCTTTGAATTCAGATGTTCAAATGTTACCAGTCAAAAATGTGCAGAGCTGCATGAGCTGAAATACTATTAGTGTTTACAGTCACTGTTTTGTATGGCTTTTTACCACATTGCCCTCCCTTCAAGAGAAGGGGAATTCACAGTCACTAATACATGCAATGTAAATGACAGGCAAAGCACGACGGGGAAGTATCAGTGTGAGTGAAAGAGAGAGCAGGAATATGGAATATGAAGAAATAAACACTATATATATGTTCATATAATTACCTGCATCAAAATAAAAGTCATTATGCAAAACAAAAGTTATTTTTGTGTTTATTATGTTAAGCCAATTACGTACATTACTACTAATACTTGTCTAGCTTAAGAAAATAATGAACAAAGCCACAGCACCAAAACAAAGACACTTTACTCAAGTGTGAAAATAGCATAAAAACAACAATGTCAAACAGATGACTTCCTTCTAGGGGCCAACATCCCTTCAAAATCCACATGCAACCTCTCAAACATGCATGTAGAAACACACAAATACACTTCCCACCTATACACACCAGCAGCCTCCCTCATTGTGCTCACATGCAGCTCTCTCATACACTTCCTGTTTGCCCTGTTTGTGAGCCGCAGTGTGTGTGTGTGTGTGTGAAGCGTAGTGTGTGTGAAGCGCAGAAGTCTTTCAGTGCAGCAGAGAGCTACAACCAGCGCTGAGTTCATCCTTGTTTAGCTGCACTGCTCCACCGGGCCCAGGATGTGGGTTTGTCTGTTAAACTGTGATGTGTGTGGTGAATGAATGGCAGTGGCACTGAGCTGGAGACGCTTTGCCGTGGACTCTTTGGACTCTTTAGACACACACATAGGTTATGGATGCTGGATTATAAACTGCAGGTAAGACAACAGAGGCAGTAGTGGGCTCATTTTACGTTTTGTATTGAAGGGCAACTGCTGCCTGCTCTGTGGGCTCGGATGGGGACAGCTGTCTCTGAATGTCAGCCTGATGAGCTGAGGACTGAGTTTGTTTTACCTCATAATCTTCAGGGAACAATGACTGACACCATTGCATGTATTTGGAAGCATCTAGACATGCATGTGCGCTAAGTATCAGAGAATGTGATGATTTGTGAAAATATTATTTAGCTTAATTTATCTATCTAATATGATGGTAAATTGGAATTAAGGGGACTCTTGTCTTTATAGCTTGTTTGTTAGAGTCAACCTTCCATGTCGTCTTGTTTTGACTCGTGTGTTTTATAACATCAGAGTTCATGTCTCTGCAGGGTGAATGCCCTGAGGTGTCTTGTTTTCTGTCAGAGGAGCTGATGGGCAGTGTCAGTCTCACAGTGATGGGAAAAGTAGGGGGGTCTATGAGCTCACAGACCCCCGCTGTGATAAGAACTTCTGCTTTTTCAGACGCTCTATATGATTCATGCTTTTAATAAACGTTGAGGAAGTAGAGGTGCAGAAGCACGTGTTCAGCGCCTGGATGTTATCCTACTTTAAATGTCTGTGCCTGTATTTGTAAATGGGATCTATAAATTAAGTCTATTATCTCAGATATCTGTGTCAGCATCTTAAACCCCATGATAAGGTGATATGGGTTCAGGTAACTGGAGTAATTTCAATGGCTGTAGTCGGTTTTTCAGAGTAGGTGAAGTGTAATTGATTTGAACATTTACATGCAGTTATAATTCAACTTCATAAAATGACAAATACCATTAAGATTGGGATCTGTTCGTAATTTAGTTGAAAACTGCTGTGAAAAGTGGCAACCAAGGATGCAAGTCAAGAATCCTTTTAGCTGTCAGTGAAGCACGAGTTCAGTCTAACACCATACAGTCTGTCAGTGGTCTTTGAGGACTCCACCCCAGTGAAACTGTATTGAGCCAACGCCTGAACTCAACATCCTTTTTAGAATATAAACCAACTACATGTCAGCCACATATGGATTAAAGGTACAGCACAGGTGCCTTTTGTAATGACTTTTTATTCAGGTTGTTTAACTAGTGATGTAGGTAACTGAAGATGGTAAATTGTGACCCCCAGTCATCTTGATCAGATAAGCACTGCTCGACTGACTATAGATTATTTCGGTTTACCATTTATACATTAATGTATCTTGTCTGCTACGTAGCAGGAGGGAGTTACAAACTCTATAACATGTTGTATTGTGACAAAATAAATCTACATACTTATCTACCTAGCTAAAACTAAAATTATTTTTTTATTTGTCCACTTCAAGTTGTTGCATTGTAACGTTGTTGTGCTCACAATGGAAATATTGTCTTTTTTATTCCACATATTCTTCTTCCTTGTCCTTGTTCTTTGTTTATCAGACTTAACTCAGCTCCCTCTGCAGCAACAAAAGGCTTTATACTTTTTTCACATGTGCAGTAGCACTACCTAACACCTATAAACAGACTTGGCATAAAAGTTCCACTTTAATTCTCAAGCCAGTCAAGTCCAAGTCAGGTCTCAAGTCTTTTCAAAACAAGTTTCAGGTCAAGTCAGGACTTTCAGGTCAGAAAGCTGAACATTAAACTGTTCTTAAGTCAACATTTGAGCATTTTATTTTAAAAGCTGATACCTTAAAGTGTGTTCTGAGGTCTTTTGAATGCAGGTAATGTGATGAAATATTCCAGCCGTGAGGCTATATATCAAATCTTTGCAGCTGTGTTCTGGAGGGTGGATTTGATTCCACAAAATCACAAGTGGTTAAACTTAGCTTTGATTTATCTCTACAGCCACGAGGTATGTACTGCCTCATTTTGAATGGACAGCTTTTCTCTCAGTGGTGGCCTACTACGTAACAACTCCTAATAAATGCCCATACCAGAAGTTTTTCCCAAAAAGAAAATCTGAAGCATTAAATGTAATGATCTGCTTGTTGCTTGCGTCCTGCTTATCACACTCACTCCTGCACATAAAAAAGGAAGGGATCGTTTGTTCTTCTTAGAAAATGTTCAGTTACACAATCTGTTTGAATACAATCATCTCCCCCTGTTGAGAAATAAAAAACTGCCGGAGTAGGTCATGTGTCAGCCTGGAAATAAAAAACAAAACCATTTATGACGTTGATTGGAAATAGCAGATATTGGCATGCTTTATTGTTTTACCACAGATATCTGAAATGAAGTGTGGAGGCTGTCACAATGTGTTGTTTTTTTCATTTCACGTCTTGCCTGCTGAATATCCCAGTGCAGCACTGTGTGTTATTCACAATAATGCTTCCTGTTTATCTCTTTACGGCTGTGGTATCAGTAAAATCTTCATTTTCACCTTTACGGCACATACTTTGAGGTCAACACCCCCGTGTGTGTGTGTGTGTGTGTGTGTGAGTGAGCATATGCATCTCTGCACATGCACAACACACCTGTTGTTACAAAAAAAAATATTCAGTAATGTAAGCTTTAAAGCACACAACGTGTTTTTACCCATATTACATTTAAGCAAAGGTAAAATGATATGGCTTTCTACTGGAAATCATAGATATCTTTATCCTCATCATTGGTTGAGTTATAAAACTCAGTGTGAAGTTGAGCAGACAAGGTTCACTCAGTCCTGTTTGTGTAGCAAAGTCACCACTGGCTACCTGTTGTCTGGAGTGTCATAACCTGATACAACAGCACCTGATATTTGCATTCATGGTAGTTTCATCATATGTTTATCAGTGTTTATTGAGGAAGTTAAGACTAAAGGTTTATATAGAGTGGCTTTCTGTTCTCTAAGTAACAGAGCAACCTCTATGTTTTTGGTGCTGTAGTTAGATGCACAAGAGTATCTGAGTGTATTTCTAAAGCCAATACTTCCTACTTGCGTCACACACTTGCATATATTGTAAGTCTAACTGACAACACAATTATGTTGGACTCCTAATGAGGAAATCATTTTCTAAAATCACAATTAATTGTTTTTTCAACAACTGCCTTGCCTGCTTAAAAGTTGAGATTTAACGTTTATTATTGCCCTTAGGAACAGCAGCTGACAAACCAGTCACCTCATGGCCAGAATCACCAAGAAGTCCTTTCTAAGGTTCTTAGAAAAAAAATGGAAATGTCAATATCTGCAATTCCATGACAACTGGCAAACTCTGATTGAAAGCTGCAGAACAAGCTCAACTTGATGCGAATTTGTTTTGTCAGCTGCCATTTCCTAGATATAGAATAACTTCATTTGTGACATTCACTTCATCGCTTTGCAATTGCAAAAGATGCAAAAGTTTCAAAAAGAAGTCTCAGCGATGTGCTTTATGCCGCTTTTTCATCTGACTTTTACTAGTTAGACTGCGGAGTTCTCATCGGTAGCGGTTGTTTGAACTAAAAGGAAGCACTTAGTTAGATCAGAGCTGTGGAGTTGGACCACTGTTGTTTCCTAAAGCCATAAGAGGCCAGTTCACATGCACTAGGTCAGTGGAGAGAAAGGAGGGGATAGCAGCTCTGGTGGCCAGCAGAGGAAGACTGCATGTGAATATCAGACTCTATCAATCGGGGGGCAGTAAACATTACACGCATACTATACACACACACAGACACACAGACACACACACACACACACACACACAAGCTCCCCTCCCTGGTCTGTGGGAGTATATCTGAGAGTCTGATCACACCACAACAATAGGGAGGCACCTGCTTCCTCAGCTGAGCAGGGGAGCTTTCTTCCTGTTAAGGAAGCAGTTGGTAATGGGATCAGTGGGAGAGATGGGAAGCAGCGTTTGAGGAGATGGAAGGAGAGTGCAGCATGAGAAAGAGACAAAAAGACACAGGTGGAGGCAACACTTGCAATGCTAGAAAAGGAGCAGAGAGAGAAAGTGAGAGGGAGGCTGACTTGAATTCTGTGGGATGCTGTTATGAGCAATGTAGGCCATGCGAGAGAGATATAGGCTAAGAGGAATGGACAAGAGTCTATAATTAAATTAATTTTAATGTTGTTTCTCTCTTTGGCGGCTCTTTTTAGCATCAGATGATGGATGCTATTTTGTATTATGTGATATCTTAACTGTAAGTGGAGATGTAAATGTAGCCTGCTTTCTGTTCAAATGGATTTTTGCCTGATTTTTGTCTCTGTTTCTCTGTTGATCTCAGCAGTGTGAATCTGCTTCACTTTTGGAGATTGTTTCAAATTGTTCTTCCGCTCTGAGAACACTTGCTTGTTAATTTCTGACTGTTGTGAGTTGCAACTCATGAAAAAGTGGAAGTGACCTTGTTGACTCTTAGGGATGTGCTGCATACATCCTCTTATGAAACACCACAGACTCATGCATTTGCAACATGACTAGCACCTCTACGTAAACAACTATGATGACACTTTGGAGTTGGGATTGAATTTTCCCTATAAAATCCCAGTCCGTGTATATTGTAGCACCGCTCATGGTACCATGGTACCCTAGCATTATTATATAACTGACTAATAAATCTTGTGTAGTTATTGAATTACAGTGTAGACGAATTATACTAAAAGCATTGCAGTGTATGGAAACTTTGTGACTTATTTTTGTCCAACTTTTCTTTGAAAATAAAAAAAATCAAACAAACCATTCTTGCTTCAAATGAATGTGCAAAAAGGCTACTACTGTAAAAGGGTAACTTTCCACCAGAGCTATTACTACTGTCGGTACTCATAAACTCAAGAACAACACTTTCACTGCATCATGCCACCTCATATAAGGTCTTCACCTCTGTTATTACCTTTACAAGTCTCCATTGTACCCCATCCTGGATGCTGGAGTCATCACAGCTCCAACTTATTAGTTCCTTCCACTCTCACCGGGCTCTCATCCAGCTCTGTCCAACCCCGACAATCACCGGAGCCCTTAGCACAAGTGTCCAATACGCTCGGCTCTATACCCCTGCTCAGTGCCATTCAGGACACCTTTCAGACACAATACATCTCTGGGGAGGAGGAACCGCTGAGAAAAAGAGCTACATGGATGTGTTTACATCTGGAGCTGGTGGTATTGTTGTTGAATGGTCACAGTAGGAAAAGGGGTGAAGTGGTGGGGGGATAATTGAGCTTCATTCCCCTGGTCTCCTGAACTTGGGTTTGCATGAGCTTCCTGCCCCACCTCTCCACCGGTGTAAATTGACGAGGTCGCTTGGTTGGATGTTTGTACAGTATATGTGTGTGTGTTGGTACTGTTTATGTGCGTATGCATGTGTGTGAATATGTAGACAATTGTTTGTGTGACTCCTCCTTAACACACATGTCCGTAGGTGTGTTTGTGTGCAGTTTTAATGTTGACTTTTGAGTTTACATTCCTTTAAAGGAATAGTTAGACGTTCAGGAAAGTACACTTAGTAGCTTTCTTAGATGGGACGAGTGACTCTTGGGACCAGCAGCTGGTTAGCTTAGCTAGCTTAGCATAAAGCCTGGACACAAAGAGAAACTGCTGGCTCTGTCAGAGGGTAACAAAATCCGCCTACCAGCACCTCTAATGCATGATATCTTGTTTCTTTCATTTTTAAATACATGAAAATGCACAACAAAAACAACACATGGTTTTACTGAGGGTTAAGTGCTAGGCTAGCTGTTTCCTCCTGTTCCCAATCTTCATGCTAAATTAAGATAAGCTAAGTGGCGGAGTGCCGCAGACTTATAATGAACGGGCAGATCAGAATCAGAATCAGAATCAGAATCAGAATCAGAATCAGTTTTATTGCCAGGTATGTGTAAACGAGGAATTTGACTCAGGATTGTACATTGATCACGATGTGCTTACTTATACAATAATACCATAACAACAATAAAATAATAATAAAATAAAATCAGACACAAACTACAGAATAGACAACACTAATATACACACTATGAACAAAACAATATAGACATATTGACAAATAGTGCAGTGATCAGAGTGCAAAGGATGCAAGAATAAACTATTCTCATTATGTACATGTTGAAGGTGGATATGAGGCAGGTAGGGTGGGTGTGTAAGAGCAAATGAGTCATTCATCAACACTATTCATCTGACAGCCTTCATTTATTTCTAGCTTTCATGGGTAGTGGGGAATTTGTCACACTCTCTGGGGAAAGTTTGAGAAGATGTAATCAGGCAAAAACTGTTTTTGATGTCATTGTTCATTTCTGTCTGTGCCTGACTTCACTCTGTGAGGACTTCTTTAACAAACACACACACTCCTCATTGAAAGTAATAATAAATAATAATATGTTTTTGAGAATTTGGTTATATATGTCACAAAGAAGAAACTGCTGAGCTGCTCAAGTTCTAAAAAAGCAATTCTTTAAAAAGCTTTGCCCTCTTTTCTTCAGGGAAGTTCATTTGTTCTGCTTCTCAAATTTGGACGTTTCCCAGTATTTGCACACGCATATACTGTATTTCCAATGAAAAACTCTAATATGAGGTAAGAGAAGCTTTAAAAATATATCAAGCAGCAACATAATGCATTATCAGCAACTATGTATCTTTTCTGCTGACCACATTCCAGTGAATATTCATTAAATGTTCATTTTAAAATCCTGGATCTGTCTGAACACAAAAGCCTTACACACTGCCACTTTAATAATCCTTTTCAAGATCAAAACAAAATTTCACAGATATGTGAAGTCTGATATTATGTACATTCATAGATAATAATATATCCTTCACTCAGATGTATCTTAAATATTTGCTGCAATGTCTGCATTGTCAGACAGATTTATAAGACAAGTTTGTTTATGTCACATTTCAACCAAATACAGGTCACAGTGAGCCTGGTCATCCATGTTTTTGTGACATGAACAATGTCATAAAAAGGGAAATTCCAAAAAGAATATTAATAAGTACATTACCAATGAGGTAAAACAAGACACTTGGCAGATGCTTCATGTTCATCTGAAGCCATAGTTTAAATGTATGGAAAGTAACAGCTTTAACCAAATTGCTTTAGTTGCTTTACACATGACCATTAACACCATCTTTCTCTTAAGTTACACTGTTAAAACAATATTTGATCTATGGATGACAATGTATTCATGTTAGTGCTGGTGAAAGTTAGTGTTAATCTTGTGTAGCTGGACTCCAACAAGCTGTTGGCAGTCTGGAGAAATCCTATGAATGTTAGGAAAAGATGGAGATCCGGTAGGTTTACCTTGGTGAGCTCACCAAAGTGTGAAACCTCTCCAAAATTTAATGAGCTTGTCAAGACGGGGGTTCCCTTACAAATGGTGACAGTGTAGCAACATACTGTGCACATTGTGTTGTCCAACACGTGCTTCTTTACACAGGTGATTTTGTGCCTGAGCGTATCAGGTGCAAGCAATCCCCCACAAAAACACCTGTGCAATTTCCAGGGGAATTCAAAAATCTTGCAGTGTTGTAGTTACCGGTGAAGAAGTGGTCACTGTACAACTTTGAGCACTTATGTTTTTTTCTTACCGCAACACTTTCCTTGGTTTGGGTAGCAGTGTTGGTTGACTTTTGGTTTTGGTTGGTTGGGGCTCACAGCTTTCAAACTGTGTCATTATACACCTGTCAACATATATGTTTTTTTGTATCTACCATGAAGAAAATCACGATTTATAAATCTGTCATTTAACCCTTAAAAATCGCTAGTGGGACTTACCCTGGTATCTTGTTATGCATGTGGCTTCTGATGAGATGTGTTCATAACAGAACTGAAACAACTTGCCACACCTGGGTTGTCCTCAGATGCCGCACGAAAAACAGCCAAATGCACTGATAGAGGAACATAGTGACGTTTGGTACGTCCCAGTGAGTCAGTGGTGAAGATATGATGTACTTAAAATGTTGTGGTCATACTGGAATTATATATTTGACTATTTTCATCATGTCTCTCTGATCTACAGCATTGTTTCACAACTCTGCTAAGCTTGGTACTGATATTATTGAATGAAATAACTGAACTGGAGTCATTAAGGGCTGTTTTTTTGTTTTACGCTACCATATAGTGACATTGTGAAAATTGTGGGCTTGTTTTGATTTGCTGTGGTGTGGCTGTCAAAGCTTGTTGACTAAAATTTAAATGTCAAGAATCCAGTAGATGGACTCATCCTTGTATAATGTAATTACTGCTAGTAGGAGTATATCTTTAGCTGTTCGTCATTTATTTTATACTGATTACTGAACATCTGTGCAACAACAGTTTCGATAAGTCTCCTGTAAAATTGTCAATACTTCTTCCAGTGTGTTTTGTGTGTGGCAGCATCTAGAAAGCCATGGAGCTAGAGGAAAAGGTTGTTGTTGTTCAATTATATATTTTAAATATATCACAGAACATGATAGCTAATGTAACCCTTTATCACAAGACTTTTCATAAAAGGGGCAGAGGCAGAACAGGCGTCCAGTCATATGTGTTGTACTTAATGTGACATTTCAGGAACTATGGCAACAAAACAGCAATACAAGCAATACAACCTGTGTCTGTTTTTCCTTCCCCTTAGAAATGTCCCTTTATGGTTTGTGTATCTTCTTAGACTAATTTTCATACTTACTGGGTGATCTGCCTTCATGCAAAACAGACACGATAACACGTACTGTCCATGAAAAGAGAGGAGCTTGTTTGTGTGCGTGTGTGCATGTAACCTTAACTGATAACCTTAGATTCCACACAACACGTGAATGGGAATAGAGTTATGTACCATGTTTTGATACTTAACATCAGCTATGTCTCCTGTCCCTCCACAGAACCTGAGTGGTGAAGATGCAGCACACTTCGTGTACAGAGGACAGGATCCAGCACGCTCTGGACAGGTGTCTGGACGGGCTGAGACAAAGCCCCACGGCAGCACACCACTGGAACGGTAAGACTGCAGGGGCTACACTAGTGACGAGGACCACAGAGTTTGGTTCATTTGGTTGTGTTGAATAGAGTTTAGTCAGGTCATGTAGCAGTGAAGCATGTGACAACAACTAATTATGTTTCTGCACTGCTACATTGAGGACGTTTGAAATACTGTGGGAGTTATGATAGATCTTCTCAGTTAAAAGTTTATACCTTAGAAATAAGAGCTTAATACAGGCTTGTTTTTAGCATGATCACAAAAGATTTTTCACTTTGTCTGTCTGTTTTAAACCTACATGATCAGAGAATGTTTTTGTCATGCAGTACTTTAAAACAAAGCCTCCAAGAGGGCATAACTCTACCAATATGCATCATCCTCTAAATTTATTTTATTATTGATTGCAAGTTTAATCAGCATCTGCATCCAGATATACATAGAAAAAATACACAGTGACTGTTAATCATGGGGCATATGTGCCAGATTACAGTGCTCCTGTATCTGAAGCCACACCAAAATCCATGGTCCATGGTGTTAACTTTCCAACATTTTTTTTTGGAAATCCATTAACAGTCTTTTTTAAGATTACTAATAAACATTAAGATATACATAGTGGGACTGAAAACAGAATATCCTTGGCAGAATTTGGGAATAAGGTTTATGGAGTGGTTGTCAATGGAGAGGAAAAACACAGTCTTTCACTGTTTCTTTTAGTAGTCTCCAGGTCTTTGCAGCTCAGGTGGTAGAGCACGGCAGACATTTTTACATTCTCATAGCAGGAAAAGCATGTGTATTTGGTAACATTAACACTGCACTACACGTAGGTCCTGGTATTGTGTGTGCTGGCTCACTTGCATGCTGGGACCCTGAACTACTGTTAGTGCTGTTGGTTCCACCTGTGCATTTCCTGCTATTACAAGTCACAATGCAACAAAGGTCTATTGTAGGGTTGGCGGTGGGTCAATCCTGGCTCCTCCTGTGCAAATTTCAGCCAAATGAACATAACATAACCTTTATTTCATGTTTTTTGGTTGGTGTGCTAATCTGGAGCCGTTTACAATTAACGATTGAGCAGTCTTGCTCAAGGATTTATGGCTATTGCATGGGGTCAAACCTGTTACCTTCTGTTTCTAGGAAGGGAACACATTTTCTCAGAAACATCAACCCCAGCACACACACTTGGATATGATATGTGCTATTTACAGTACTGACTCAAACAGAAGGCGGTTGTTTGTTCTCGCTTTTTCAACACCAGGACAGCGTGTGATACACACTCTGCCAGCATATGGGCCATACAGAGTGTCTGAGCTTGTTGTTGGTGACACTGTTGCTGTATGATCACCCGGGGGAACGTGTTATTGGGTGCTGGAGGAAGTTGTGTGAATAGACAGCTGGGAGGAAGTGGTGGCACAGACCACAATGTGTGAGTGAGGCATCCTGAGGCAGGAGGCACTGTGGCGCAGGGTGTAAAAACAGGTCGGATGATCAAATCTACACTGGCCTCCCGCATGTCAACCAGATAAAGTGACTCATACTTCCAACATGAAAGACTGTCATGATGTGATTTAGACATTTAAACATGTTAGCTGAAGCTGGAGTTTGTTTTTCATCTTTCCTTCGCCACTTCACTTCTTTGTTTCCTGGCATGGGCCTTCATCACTCCAGTGTCTGTTTGTAAAATTTCCAGGGATGTCTATGATGTCTACGAGTGTAATCACATTCATGTGCGTGAACTTGCACTTGTTTGCCAGTAGATTTCTACTTAAGTACTGGGATATTTAATTTTTTATGTCAGAACGATCATTTGAAACTTGCTTAATTTCCAGTGCTGGCATCTAATCAAAATCAACCCTTAGAGCTCTCCAGTAAATACTCATGATGGTGCAAAGATCTTCAGAGAAAAACAGCAACTGACAAGTTTCTTGGAAAACATTTCTGTGTAAGCTGAACAACTGCTGATGTGTTACTTCCTTGGAAACTGAGCTCCTTAGAGATACACACTCAGAGGCGTTGAGACACCGAGGGATCAAATGCAAAGTAAGGTGCTTACGAGGAGCAAGCAGTCACTCTCAGTTGTTTTTTGAAAGTGCGATAGAGCTCAGATTAGTGTGGTTTGAGATCATGTATGCACAGCCCTCTCCCGTTGTTTTTAGGTCATGTTTCCATTTCACATGGTCGTAGAAAATTTGTAGAGCTTGGTGAAACAACACATCTCTGTCCTTTACATCCCAAAAGCTTTAATGTTCTAACGAAACATTTCCAGTGGGCTTTGGTGAGAAAAGCATTTGAATTTTAAATCCACATTTTATATAACCTGGCCAATGATGACCTGTAAGAGTAATAACCCCCCCCCCCTTTTTTGGGGCAAATTTCACTTTAACTCCAATTACGTTTTCTTTATTTTTGAAATGTTAAGTTCCAAAACAGGTTCATCTGGGGAGGATACCTAAACTCTGTTTTCTTGCAACAGGAAATCTGTCTTGCCAGTGTACGTCCTAACTGAAAAACTGAACAAAAGGTGCTAAAACACGCCCTTGAAGTGCACAAGCACTGACAGTTACGGGCTTTAAAGCCCTGTTGTGAGTAGTTGTGAACCTGCATTTGAGTCATGGGCGGTCCCAGAGGCAAATGCAAGATTGTCTGACACCCACTTGGTTATCAAAGTGTTGTATATACTATGGTGTTGCACTTTCACTCCTGTAGTCTATGATTTGTTGGATTTCATAACGGAAATGAAATGCCTCATAAGAACTGAAATTTCAGCTTGCAATAAATAATGCATGTTTGTATAATTGTTATTTTCTCATTTGCTGTGACAATATGCAAAAAACTGCTGCCTCAGCTCAGTGTCCACACAAATAGGTGAACTGGAAGTGCAATGAAGATGCGAAATGTGCAGTCAATTTAAGGTTAATGACGATATTGTTTACATAAGATTGAGCTTGCAATTCATGGTAAAAGAAATGTCCACTAAATATGTGGTAAGTTTCTGCTGGTTGTCCACTGTATGTAATCTATTAAAACTACAGCTACTTGGCGGCATTCTTGACAGTATAATCTGAGTTGCTCAGAAACCCAAACCGATATGGCCTGTGCTCTCAAAATGTCTTACAAATGTTGATTCCCAATGTTGGGACCTTTGGAGAAAATACACTTGACCACCTCTTCCACATGGAACAATATACAGGATTGGAAATTAGCACTCTCTGTCAATATTTTTGTTTCTAGTTTTCTCTATTTGTCACTTGAGGATTTATAGTGCACTCTATTCTTGTTTTGGTAATGTGTTTTACACTTTCTTAGCTTGTTTATGTTGTCTTGTATTTTCTGTCATAACAGTGACAGCAATTTTACAGTGCTTTCTAGACCAAGTCTTTCTTGTAAAGCAAGACAATGCACAACAAGCAACACAATGCTGAACAGAACATTCTTTTATTAGCTCTGCTACAGAATATACACCAGCCACATTTAGCAGCGATGGATAGTAAATTATAGAGGATTACACTACACTACATATATAGCTATAAATACACTATTAGACAAACAATTGGTTCTCTCTGTTTATATTCCAATAAGGTTTCATGACACTCCCTCTCCAACAGAATGCAACAAAAACAGATCCACAGATCCACAGTCCACAGAGAGATTTAACACCAGCATTACTAGTTGGTGTCTGTTGGCTCTGCTGGAGCACAAACAGGTTTTTTTGTCCTGGCTAGAGAAGTCCAGGCACAGTAATCCTTAATTTTCTGTAACCCACTCATTGATCTATCAACATAGTACGTGCACTTTGGCATGGCATTAACCATATCCACAGAACTTCATTTTAAAATATGTTATGGCTTGAGAGGTTGCAGTGAAACATGCCTTTCTACCTTCGGAAATGTTTTGTGTTTGTACCACTTTTCTTTTGGGGTTTGGTGCAAAATGGTTGTGGGGTTTTCTTTCTGTGTGCATTAACATGACTCCATATATGCTGTCTTTCAGTGCTCATGTGCTCGGCGGGTCAGTCAATGAACCGCTGGAGCCTGGAGGAGATGGTGAAGAGGGATCCTGAGAACTTCCTCATCCTCTTGCAACAGATCATCAGAAAGACCAAAGAGGTGAGAGGGCAGAGGTCAAAGGTCATGGTTAAATAGAACATATTGTCTGCTGTATATGTTGTTTAGTAATGGCTATCTTTTTGTCTGTCTCTCTCTCAATGTGTCTGTAAGTTCAGGTTCAGGAGCAGTGTCAGTATGAACTGGTGGCTCCCCTCGCTATCATGTTCTCCTCCACGCTGCTTCAGGTACAAGCTGCCCTCCTTCAGATGTTATCAAAACCTTTAACCTGTCATGGCCTCTCAGAACCATTTTCACATAATAGCACTCTCCATCAAAAGGTCAATCAGTTATTTGTTTCAATTGAAAAATCACTGTAACACACAACACTTACTGGCTTACTTTTTTAATCAAGCTTCTCTGCGTTCACACTCCCAAAAAAATCAAGTGACAGTAGACAAAATCATATTACCGGTTACCGGTCGGCCCAACACTGTTGATTGCTTCAATAGGTAACCATGACTCTATACATGTATGTCTTTTTACACTAATTACTTGGATTAAAATACAACACACTTCTTGCATTTGTCTTGATTGTGTTTTTTCAGAAGGAAGTGAGAATCCCAGAGTTCAGTTTTTGCTGTGTAGCAACTGCTAACGTCACAGCATTGGGGTTTTGATGTTGTGACAAATGTAACTTTGGTTGTTTGTCATAAAGCTTGTAACATAATAAAACAGTGGATTATGACACTAAACTGGGTTAATTATCTCATAAGGTGTGTAACATTTTAGTTCATGATGTAATGACAAAATTGAACAGTAATGTAATAATAAATAAGAACAAGAAATCTGTCATATAAGTCAATGTTGTTATTACATCATCAGTTAAAGTTATATTACACCCCTTATGAAGTCAGTTAATGTACTAAATTAGTGTAATTCCATACACATAAAAGTAATTGGATGTATTGTCCACCAGACATCAGAAATGCCCCCTCTATGCTAAACAACAACACAAGAATCCTCATACAGGTCTTGCTGTTCCTTTAAAGAACCCCACTATAATACCTGATTTGTGGTTTGGTTTCAGACACCATACTGTCCTCCAGACACAGAGCTGCTGGAGGAAGCTATTGAGGTGTTTCGCTTCTTCCTCACCTGGCCTGAGCCTTACTGCAGTGTGTGTAAAGACCTCCTCTCCACTCTACATCTGGAGATTAAGGCCCCAGGTAAATATAGATGGATTCATTTTGTTTAATGGCCACTCTGTGTGTGTTTCTATATCTCCACTGGTCCACATGAGTCTCTGAAACACTTGCTGTTGTCTCTCACCCGATGTAATCGTCTTCCCCCTAGTGGCAGATCAAAGAAGTGTGTTTAGGATGACACACTACGCAAAAGATCACTGCTTAAACCCCAAATACCAGTAATAACACCAACAGCATTGACAGGAAGATGATAAGGATGAACTGGACACTTCTTCATACCAACGTGAAGTTGTTTGAAAGCGGATGTAGCATAAGCATTTACAAAACAAAAAAGCAGAAGCCACATATGAACACCTAGGCTGAAATTTACAGGAAGGGTCAAAGGAAGTACTAAAAACACAGAATCAGACTGAATGAAAACATTTGAATCAACTGAATGAATGATTTTTAAATGTTGATTTGTTGTGTTTTGTTTTTTTTTACTACAGACACTGTCTTACATTATTTGAAGCTCTTTGCTGCTTTTGTATTTTTATATATATGTAACGTTGGTGGTCAATCTATTCTAAACTTGATTTTGTAATTGTGATTGTTTAAAAATGCTTATAATATAAATAGAAAGCCATCCTGGATATGTGACGTGACAGCTCCACAATGTTTTTACACCTTTCCATTGACTTTTAACAATAAATAACATTGTTAAAAACCATCAACAGACAAAATAAAATATTTTTTTCTGTTTTCCTCACAGGGATTTCCTTTCAGAGACTGGTGAGAGAAGAGCAGGGCCTCACCACCCCTAACTTGTGCTCCAAGATCATGTAGGTCCACATAGTAAAGAAAAAAGTATTTTCTCTCTCTCTGACTCTTGGAATTGTAGATTATACCCTATGTACTCAATTTAAGATTTATAAGGCTCTTCATTTTCTCACAGCTCAACTGTGCATTTTGCACTAGCTTCATTGCAAGTGCTGGTGATATTCAGACATTTTTACTAGTTAAGGACCTATTCTGTATGAGTACACATGTAAATCTTGTTTGTTCCTTTCATCTTTTTTCAGTCCAGTTCAAACTGTGCGTTATCTTTGCGCACTTGCACCTTCTGCTTCCTTGTTGAATTGGGCTTTTGTTTCCATATATGTCACATGGTTCACAGTAAGTTTATCTGAACTGATTCCATACTCAGGGCAGCAGTAGCTCAGTCTGTAGGGATCTGGCTGGATAGAGAGGTGCTAGTTTACCTCTTGGGCACTGCCGAGGTTCCCTTGAGCACTGAACCCATTTCTCCCCTATGTGGCTGAGTGGCCTAAGTTGTAAAAGTGGAGCGAAAAAAATGTATTTCCTGAAAGGTATTAAAAATACAAAGCAATTCTTCTTCTTCTTCTTCTTCTTCTTCTTCTTCTTCTTCTTCTCCTAAAGTAAAACTAACACCATTCAGTGTCCTTAATTGACTGAATTATAGTGCTTAGGTTGTCAGCACTAACAATAGGTTCATGGCCTGGAAAGTCCCTTTTCATCCCCTTCTCCACCCACTAAACCCCACGAACACCATAGCATCCGGTTTGCATCTACTCCCATGTGTACTTGTACGTGTACATGTTCACACATTAACTGTGTGACACCGTCTGTCTGTTGCCTACAGGACAGTGCTGCTGATGAACCCAAATGAGGTGCCCGCTGACTTTATCTCAGTGGCTGAGCAACTCAGTTTCATTCAGCACTCACAGAAAGAGACCTACATCACGCTGATCAAACACGCCTTCCAGTCCACATTAGGGACCAAGTACCCTCTACATCGTATCTACAGAGCCCTGCAGGTAAGTGCTCACAGCGGTGGTTCAGAAGCTCAGGACAATTGGACTAGAATATACAGATAGTTCTCAAAGACAGTAAAATTATATTTTGAGTAGTAAGTCTCAGTAAGTAAGTAGAGTAAGTAGTGTCTCAAATTTAATTTGTGGTGTTGTTATTTATATACATATGAGTTTAAAATGAAATCTGGCCTAGCAGATAAAACTGCTTTTCCCTTTAAATCATGTTTGTATGTATTTAGAATGAATACCAGGAGGTAAATGCCAAAACTTTGTTTATAAATTATACTACCATGTAAGCAATACGGATGAAACTAGTAGCGTTCCATCTACTGTACCTTACATCCATACTTAGTTAACACAAACCATTAAAGGCTGTGTAATTATTAAGAAAATGAAAGAGGATGACAATACAGGAATGTGTGATGACGTTTACCTTTACTATACCATATCATGGATACTCTTTGCAGGTAAAAACTGTGATTGAATTGGGGGAGATCTTCTCCACGGTAAGTGATGTCTTAGAGGCGGCCGCTGCCATGAGTGACCCTCTGACGGGCCGCAGTCACGTGATCCAGGGACTTGAGCAACTGAGGGAGAGGCTGAATATCCCAGCATCCAACGGAAGGAAGTCTGATGGTAAGAGGGCAGGTTTCAGGAACTGGGGGATATATACACAGCATGTCAAATGAAAGCTGTATTTCAGTTTCCACTAGATGGTGCTTTGATCGACCGTTATTTTGGTCTTTTTTTTTGTCATTGCTTTCAGGAATGCTCCAAACTCTACCATTGCCTACAGCAAAATGTTACATGTTTCGCTGGGAAAAAGACAACTTTGGTAAAGTATTTTGCATGGTACATTATTGATTCATACATGGGAATAGTCTTTCTACTTTGAGCTGATTCACTAAATCTATCTCCCATTTTTCGATACTTCTTTTCATGAAATTAATTTTTAAAGTTTAAAATGAAATATGAACCATCTTTCCAATACAAAGCACATATCATTTATTTGTTGTGTCTTTTTTTGATGCAGATGTTCTAAACACTCTTTTGGATCATGACCCTGATGACCTGGCAACTATTGGGCAGGCTGAGGATGAAGAGGAGGTAGACATTGATGATGATGAGGAGGAGGAGGAGGAGGAGGAGGGGGATGTGACAGAGATTGATGGTGAAGAAGAGGAGGAGGAGGAAGACAAAGAAGAGAACGAACATGGAGGAGAGTTGCCTTCAGTATCCATTCATTCCATTCCTAACGGCTGCAGCGTCAACCACCGTGCCTCCACCTTCTCCACCCTCTCCTCCCTGTCCACCGCCTCCAAAGACTCCATGTTCTCCACCTTGTCCATGACCTCAGAGTCCTACGCTCCATCCCTCTTCTCTGTCACTTCTGGAGCTGACAGTGACTATTTTGAAGATTCTGATGAGAACATCTGCTCCTCTCCCGTTGCCGAAAAATGCTCGCCGAGGTCTATCAACAAAACTTCTGCTCGGCTGAGCCAGCACTTTTACCGGCTCTTCAGCAAACCTAAGAAGCCTCGGTCACTTTCCAGGGCCAAAAGCTTAGGAAACACAGAATCAAAAGACCTTGTAGTGGTGCGAGAGAAGCGCTCCAACTCTCTGCCACAGCAAGTCAAGTTACGTAGTCCTGAGCCCCTACTTCAGCCACAGAGTCAAACTCTCAGACATGTATGCTTCCGAAGGAGGCCCATTCTCAGCAGTGATGAGGACAATAAGAATACTACGCTGAGGGTGGTGGTGTTTGGTGCTGATCATGTAGCAGGCAAGGTGGCCCGGGCATACAATAGCCTAAGGAGGAAGGAGAGTGCATGCCCACGCCTCAGCAGGGCCTTCAATCTTCAGTTCTACTTTGTGCCTGTAAAGAGGGACTCAGCAGCAGGGCCGGGGAATCTGAAGTTTACTACTTCTACTTCTATGATTCAAAAAGGAGTTGCCCTGTTTGATGTTAGTAGAGGAATCTTCACACTAAACTTCATACATTTAACATAAAGTTTTGGCTAAAACATCATATTTACTAAGCTGTCAAAATTCAGAGTTGTTACAGTGTAATAGCCACACATATTAGCATGTCACTGTTTGGTAATTGTTGCATTTGCTCAAGCAGGATCTTCACCTCACGGGCACAGGGGACAGTACAAATGACATTGCCCATCTCCTTGGTATGTTGGATCCTTGGTATGAAAGAAACACCCTTAGCCTGCTTAACTTGCCTGCCAACGTCGTCTGCCAGGTACAACCTGAATCTAACTTTTACACTGCCTAACTCTAACTAATCTAAAAATCTATCATTCACGTTTATCCACCTAAGAACATGATAGCAGTTATCATGCAGATAGATAAAGCCTGGACAGTACTTGAAATACCTTTCAACAACGTCCAATGGCTATACCTACATAAATCATTCTGCTGTATAACTGTATTAAATAGTAAATTGTTTTTGTATTGCTCTGCAGCAAACCTCTAAGACTGAGTCAGAGTCATATGATAGTTCATATGAGCAGCGTCTGCCGATCCTGGCTGATTTGGTCCTGTACTACTGCCGCTATGCCGCCCGACCAGCTCTGATCCAGCTCTATCAGGCTGAGGTGAACACTTTAACACCCACAAAAAAAACAGTTTAACAGTTTAAAAACACAGTAAGCCCTGGTATCCAGACCACTCTTATAAACAGAAATGCCATCTGGGTCTTAGTAATAACAAATGGAACACTGTTCCAAATTCAGTGATTGACTGAGTTTTTTTGGTGTTGTAGTTGACTTTAGCTTGTGGAGAGAGGAGGACTGAGGTGTTCGTCCACTCCCTAGAGTTGGGTCACATAGCAGGAACGCGAGCCATCAAGGCCATGGGTGAGTGTGACGCACACGTCAAACACGCGCACGTATCCTGGCAACTGTGCCACAAAAAAAGTGAAATCTTCCACATTTTCCTTTGCAGCGAAAGTAATCATCTGTTTTTATGAGGTTGAGACAGGACTAAATGTATGGTAGAGGAACATCTGCTATTTCTATATCACGATTCAGTCTACTTCTACTTTTCTAGTTTCACTTGTCACCACCACTTGAACTTCTGATTTTTTATTTCCTTTGAAAAATAAAAAAAAAAATCAGGGGAAACTGTTTATGCCTCATGTTCAGTAGTTACTGTGGAAATGACTTTCTTCTATTACTCACAACACTGTGCACACAAAAAAGATCTACTTTGGGTTACTGCAAACATATCTTCCACTATAAAAAAAAAACTGTAAAAATTTAATATTTGCAGTCTTATTTAACAGTATTGTTGCATTATTTTGCACTATTTTGAATGGTATAATCAAAATACTACACTCGCATAGATCACTAATGTGTGTGGGTGTGTGTCTTTTTTCTCTCTCTCTCTCTCAGGTGCTGCCAGTAAACGATTTGGTATTGATGGTGACCGAGAAGCAGTGCCTCTAATGTTGGAGGTGGTGTACAACAGGGTAAGATGGTGTTTGGTTTCATTCACTTTCAAAAAGTATGTCTTGAAGCTGCACTTTAAAGTAATTGTATTCATAAATACGCCATATAATCAACAGAATACCATCCCATTTGGAGACAGTGCAGGTTGTCCCCGATTACTCAAATTCAGCTGGTTTCAGTTGGTCACTTCTCTACCCACAGGAAATGACACATTAAAATTTAAGTCTGCTAATCAGCAAAGAGCACATGCCACTGTGGTCCCAGTGGTATGAAGCATTAGAGACTGGTAAACACGATGTCCCTCTTTACTGATGTTACAACTGCTCTTAATCTATTATCTGCCCCTTAGCTTTCATATACTGTTCCTAATTCAGAATTCCTGCAGTCAGGCTGCAGTTTTAATCTTTATGGTTTCTTTTTTTTCTAAAGCCGCAATAATCTTATCCTCTATTCTCCTCCCATTCAGGTGGTGATTAGTGGGAGAAGCCAGTGGAAAAGAGAAACCAAAGTCTGTACTTCAGTAAACTTAACCAAAGCATGCAAGAATCCTGAGGAACTAGGTATGCTACAGGCAGTGGCTACTATAATATTTGGCTTAGTCACTGAACTGTAAAATAATAATAACTATTGTTGATTGTTGCAAATTCAGATAATTATTCTTTCTCTTCTTTTAATTATGCCTTAATCTTTTCCTTTTCGTACCTTCACCAGGTGACGATGAAGCAATTACTGTCAGATGTGTTAGTGGTATTCATAATTTAACTAAAACAATCTCTGTCAGACTCAAAGATGGAGTGCCTGCAGCTCACGATGACTGAGGTGCTGAAGAGACAGAATGGTAAAAGCAAGAAGGGCTACAACCAGGTGAGCTAGATGTCAGTCTGTCTCGCTGGTTAAAAATGTGCTGCATCAGCACGCTTTCATAAACAACTTTGCAACACGTTCTCTATTTAAAGACCTCAATACATTCTTGATACCATCTCAAGCCTGTCTCGTGAATGTTGAGAAAAAAAGTTAGCTAACAACTTGATGGAACAAAAAGCCACAACACAGGCAAGTGTTGTGTAGGTTTTGTTTGTGTGCGTTGCCGAACAGTATAGCTTAATCTCTTAACCTCGTTTTAGATTTGGAGCCTTTCGCAAAAATCACTACACCCCTCAGAGGAATGTAAGACCTACTTAAAAGATTGATCTTCAGCTCAAGGCTCTCTTTGCAACATGTGCTTAAAAAAACATCTCAGACAAGCTGCAATAGCAACAGCAATAACATATCAAAGTGTGAAAGTGAACTTTATTGTCATTCAACCACCAACTAGTAGTGCACAACGGAACAAAATTGCATTTCTCCAAGCTCAACGTGCAAATGTAAACATCAAAGGCAAGTACACATAGCACAATAACAAGTAGACATAACAAACAGCATAGACATATAAAAAAAAATGAATAGATCATGTCAAATGATACGCAAATTTTCCACCGACTAGCTTATTTAATTTTTTTCTCCAAAAGGTTTATTCAATTAATTGAACGGAATGCCTGTATTGTCATTGCATGTTACATACAACGAAATATGTAATCTCTCATCAAAGAATCTGTTTCCATTCACTCTGCTCAGGCAAACACTCAAATGCTCACACAGTAAATAAATATGACCATTAAGTTAATAAATAAGATGAAATATGATGAGTTAGTTGTCGTTATGTGCATTAGACCATGGTACTGTGGTTAAAATTATTGTGGTGTTGGGGGCGGGAATGGGATTGGGGGGGTGAGAGTTCAGTTTGTGTATGGCTGTAGGGTAAAAACTGTCCCTCTGTCTGTAGATGTGGCGTTTCAGAGCCCTATAGTGTCTTCCAGAGGGCAACAGTGTAAACAGGTGGTGAAAGGGGTGGGTATTCATGAGATGCAATGCATTTAGTTTTGCTGTGTTCCTTTGTTTTGTAGCAGCTGAGCATGACAGAGGTGAAGGTGGACAAGGTGCAGGTCAGCGGTGCCGGAAACACAACTTTTGCTGTATGTTTGGACCAGGATGAGAAAAAAATACTGCAGAGCGTCACCAGGTGTGGAATCAAGATAATCACACAAATGTTTGTCTTTCTGTACTTGTGAGGACCCTCATTGACAAAATGCACACCCTAGACCATAAATTAACCATTAAAGCTATATTCCTAACCCCAACCCTAAAACCTGAGCTTAACCTAATTCTAACCTAAACCAAGTCATTGGTCCTTTTAAGTGTTACACCCCCAACTATTTAATCTTTCTAATAAATCTAATGGTTCTATCAAGTGGTGGTGGCTCCTCTGACCAAGCTTTCTCTTTGAACATCTTCAACACGATTATAAATGTAAACATCATCTTTCAGGAGTTTCAGATGTCAGAGAAATTATTTCTCATCTCAAATACAAACCAGACAGGCTTGTTATTTCTTGTTGGATACTCCCAGCAATTTGTTTACTCACCTGCATCCCTTTGTGTCTCTCTCTGTCCTATATAGATGTGACATATCAGTGTGCTATAAACCTGACAGCTTTACTGACTGGAGGCTAAGAAAATCACGGAACTCAGCTCAAATCCAACCTCTCCATCCAACCTTCTGCTCCCTCCTCTGCCTGCCCATAGTCACTTTCAGTGGAGCTCTCCCCTGAGACTGCTGATGACCACTGGTTTGGGTGGTTTGAAAGACTGTTATTTATATGCTCTGCATAACAGACACTGACAGCAGAGGGAAAGTAAACAGGACATTCAGTTCTATTTTTCCCATTTCCACCTGGTGCTGTGGTCAAGTTGACATGCTAGCACCCTCAAATGGCAGCGGGACACAACTATTGGAAACACGAGGACTTGTGCAGAAGGTGTACTCAGGAAATTGCAGACCTGGCTGGCCTTTGACAATACAAACACATGCCAAAGAACCTGAGAAACAAGGAATGACTAGAGATACAATGTTCTAATGATTTTGAATACAGCTTTCTCTGAACAAAGCAACCATTTACACTTGTTAAGGAAACTGTTCAAATTTAGTATGATAGGTTTCACTTCCTCCTTCCCTGTTGGCCGAAAAGCAGCTTTACCTGCAGTAACATTATAATATAATTTGGTCAAACAGGGTGAATCTACAGTACAGGATCTCAGGTGAAACGGCACCCAAACTTGCAACACCAATATGTTGTAATAAGCCTTTGTCCTACCGAGAGATGTAATGTAAGATCATCTTGAAATCAGCATTTTTGGACATGGAGGACCAGATGGATTAATTGTTCTTTTACACCTGTTGACCAGTGTGTACTATGTAATGCCTCCATTAGAGGTGATTATGGGACTATGTGACTATATCTGATAATGGACACTATGAAATTACATAATATGTATATATATTATCTGTAAAATGCTGTATTGCACGCCCTAACTTGAATGTTACACCATAACGTTTTATGTCTGTTTTACATGGGCTTGTAGTGAAACATTTCTCCTGTGGAGTTAAAATGAAACCACTGTTATACATATGACCAGCAGGAGGCTCTGTTAACTTCCATTTGACTTCAGTGGAAGCACAGACTACTTTAATAATCCAGAGTTGGCAATCACAACCCTGTAATATGACAAATACATTTACCTTTAGCTTGTAGTAAAGTCTCACTTTGTAATACCTGTAATGTAATCTATGCAAAGTAATAACGTTTATTTCATCTAAGGAACAGATGGAAGATAAATTTGATATTGTGGTGCTAGAAATACATTCGGATGCACATCGTCCTTCATAAAAAAGGAACTGTTTCATTGCACTTTGCATACTGTAAACTATGACATTTTTAAGAAAATCATATTGTTATGTTGCTGTAAGGGGATACTATTCAGATAACTTGACTGAGACTGAAATAGTAGCACTGCAAGGACATATATTTAATAAAATTGAAGCACTTGAACATTAGATTGAATAAATTAGGTACTTTTATGTTCAGATAAATGCCTGTCACCACTGCCCTATCCCTACATGACATTTCTTGATAGAAATATTGCAAATATAATATTAATTTAATTATTGTATGTATATCACCTATGAGATGGATATATTTTAAATTCAATCTTCATTAAAATATATGTCTTCAACTGGAGATTCATTTTCATGATATTTGACTTCATTGAAGAGGCGTTTGTGTGTACCATCAAGTTGTTATGTGTAATGTACTATACAGCAAGTATGGGTACAGTGGTGGAATGTAACTGAATTTTACATACAAAAGTTAATGTGATTAACTTATAAAATATAATCATTGTTACTTGAATTGCCTTTTTATTAATTTCCAGGAGCATATAGAGGAGCCAGGAAAAACCAGTAATAATGTTCCAGCTGAAGTTGCATCAATAGGCTAATGAAATTACATGCCTAAACTGCTGATAAGATAAAAAGTACTTTTGCTTTTGATACTTTATGGACGTATGTATGTACGCATGCAGGATATTTCTTTGTGGTGGAGATTTTACATTGAAAAATTACTTTTACGTAAAGATATTGTTATTCCCCAATGTATACAGGTGGGTGACAGAAACAGAACAGCTTCAGAGCTCCTTGCCAAATCTGTGGAACTCTATTGGAGATAACCCTCAAGATATTCCCTCATTTATACAACCTTTATTTAATCAGGTAATATCATTGAGATCGAGAAGAGACACTTGGGAACACCAGATAGAAAGAAAAAAAATCATAGCCAGACATAACAAAGAGAAACATAAGAAGAAGAAGAAACCTTTTATTGTCACATACATGTTGTGAAATTCATTCTCTGCATTTAACCCATCCCTCAAGGGAGCAGTGGGCAGCCACTGTGCAGCGCCCGGGCTGCACACGTATGTATTACATACATCTGGAGTTGGTCTGCACCGACTTTTTTTGATGGTGGGGGAAACCGGAGCACCCGGAGGAAACCCACGCAGACACGGGGAGATCATGTAAACTCCACTGGACCACCGTGCCGCCCACATACGTAGTATCAGAGACATACAGGCTACTAACATCACACAATATGAAGGAAAATTATGAAAGTTTATTTTATGTGATTTGGTGTTATGGTGGTGGTGGTGGAGAGCATCGTCTTACATGTTGGTCCAAAGTCTTCTATGGGTGTGAAACTGGTTTGAAATCTGGTCTGTAGAATTTTAATCACGTGTGACCCCTTGGTGCACATAAGCATTTACATTTGATGTGTCTCTACTCTTTTATTGGGTATTTCCCTTTAATCTGTGCCAAAACATACTAGTAATCTGAGGAAAGCAGTAAGATTATTGAAGGATTACTGTAACGATACTATCTTATCTTATCTATCTATAGGCCTAAATGAACATTAGAACACCTGTGGCGTAAATTATATGGGTAAATGCTCTTACTAGTGACTGACATGCCATTGGTCGATTGCAGTAAGGGGCGTGGTCAGTAGACTGCTGTCAAACTTCGCCTGGAACTGAGGCAAGTGTGAGAGAGAGAGGCAACAGAGGACGTGAATGGATCTATTTGTACAACTTAACTGAAGGTACGGATGGAAATATTTAATGATATTTAATGAATATTTACTAATTGGAGATGTCTTTACATCTCTTCTTTATAGTTTACTGTGTACTTACTCGCGGAAAACTCAAAGGTCGACGACTATAAACCGTAGTTCGCAATTTGCGGATGCTGACACCTAACGTTACGTGTAACGTTAGTCTACTGTAAATATTTAGGCAAAATATAGATATAAATTACATTTAATTCCGTTTAATATAAATCTCAGTAGATATTTTATCTTAAGTCATATTTTACCTTGGCTACTGTTCTTCCCTTGACTTGTTATTTGAGGGGTGTTTTTTGTCTTCATAGTATGACGATATCGTCTTAATGATGTTTACGTTTTCCACAGATGAGCCGGAGGCTATTATCTGATTAAAAATACCACTTACTGTACTATACAGATACGGTTAATTGTAAATACTGCACATGGTTGAAATAACGAGATTCCTATGCTGTTGTAGGCTACATATCAGCTGCCCTCAGAATTTTGTCAGTGGGCTCTCCGTCGTCTCTTACTCATGTGAGTCAGGCTATAAATAAACTTCCAAATATCTGATGTATGGGGCTGACAACTCTCACGCGTTCACCAGGTAGTGTGGCACCCTGTGGCAGGTAGTATGGCAGGTAGTGTGCTAGCCGTAGCAGCTAGTGGCAGCAGTCTGTAGCAGCTCGCGGCACCCTGTGGCAGCTAGTGGCACTCAGTGGCAGCTAGTTGTACCCTGTGGCAGCTCGCGGCACCCTGTGGCAGCTCGCGGCACTCAGTGGCAGCTAGTTGTACCCTGTGGCAGCTAGTTGTACCCTGTAGCAGCTCGTGGCACTCAGTGGCAGCTAGTTGTACCCTGTGGCAGCTAGTTGCACCCTGTGGCAGCTCGCGGCACTCAGTGGCAGCTAGTTGTACCCTGTGGCAGCTTGCGGCACTCAGTGGCAGCTAGTTGTACCCTGTGGCAGCTAGCGGCACTCCGTGGCAGCTAGTTGTACCCTGTAGCAGCTCGCGGCACTCAGTGGCAGCTCGCGGCACTCAGTGGCAGCTAGTTGCACCCTGTGGCAGCAAGCGGCACTCAGTGGCAGCTAGTTGCACCCTGTGGCAGCTAGCGGCACTCAGTGGCAGCTAGCGGCACTCAGTGGCAGCTAGCGGCACTCAGTGGCAGCTAGCGGCACTCAGTGGCAGCTAGCTGTACCCTGTGGCAGCTAGCGGCACTCAGTGGCAGCTAGCGGCACCCTGTGGCAGCTAGCAGGACTCAGTGGCAGCTAGTTGGCAGCTAGCGGCACCCTGTGGCAGCTAGCAGGACTCAGTGGCAGCTAGTTGGCAGCTAGCGGCACCCTGTGGAAGCTAGTGGCACGCTATGGCCGCTAGTAGCAGCTACTGTGGCAAGCTATCGGCAGTTGAGAGACGCTTCACTTGATGGGGCAAATTTCCTAGGAAAACCCAGTGAAGTGTGCATGGTTTGTTGTCATGACAGGTCAGCAGCCAGGAAGCTTGTTGAGGAAGCACGTTCTAAAGTTGTGGGTAAAGTTACTGGTAGAGTTTTGCAGCAGACAAACACCTAGTGTTACCAACAACAGCAAGTTTGATGAATTGATCTTTGTCGGTCATTTATTTGCCTAATTGATGTCTTTTACCATCTTAAAATGTAATAAAATTAAAGACATTGTGACGGTGGCTATAATTTTTTTTATTATTATATTTTTTATGCATTTGAGATTTACAGTGACATGGTAAACATAATGTATTACCCATAATAAGTTTACTTGAACCACCAATCAGAACACCAATAGCTGCCGTTAACAATATTGAGACAATTCAATCATATCTGCTCATATATTTATCCCTCTAGATTCCCCTGAGAGGGTCATGGTTTTGGTTTTGTTTCCTGTTTTATTTTGAAAGTATTCTGCATGATGTTCTTGTGCTATGTTCTTGTGTGACTTTTATTTACCGCCTGTGTGTGTGCCTGTCTGATTGTCTTGACCACCCTAGTGTGTTTCACTGGTGTATAATTCTCCTGTTCTCGTGTGTGTGTGTGTGTGTGTGTGTGTGTGTGTATCAGTCTGTGTGATTGCCGTCTTCATTGCATGCCAAGCATCCCAGTCTGTCTTCTGTGCCTGTATTGTGGATTTATATTTTTGATTTTGTCGGCTTCCCTTACCTGTGTTAGATTATTTCTGGATTGTGGATTTGATTTGATCCTGATCTGCTTAGGTTTCTCTCCTGCGTGGGTCCTAATCCACTGTGTCTGCACTTGGCAAACGAGACAGTAAAATAAAACAGGAACTGACAGAACTCAAAACCAAAACCATGACGGAGAGTCCCATTTTTAAATGCCATGTGTCTCCTGTCCAACACACTCCACGTTTCAGCAACAAAAATACTCCATAGATTAAATACAATGCAGGAAAACATTCTTTCAAACTAACAGTTTTCTGGGGGGAAGATCCCAGAAGAAATTGAAAATCTGGCAGCCCTGATCATGCACTGCGACATGCACGGGAAGACACAAAGGAGAATGTTTTTTTTTTCTTTCCCTTCTGATATAATAACAAGGGTTTGATAACAGTGCCTGATCTGATTGAAGCCCTGCGTCTCTGTTGTGTCTTTTGGGAGTCTTGAGAGCACAGCTGTATTTCCTCCAACTTCCTTGCTTTAGATCCGAGCTTCCTGGTACCACTTTGGGTTGAAGGGGATGCAGGGTGGCTCCAGTCTGTGTGTGTTTTATCTATTAGCTGAATGCTGGTAATCTTGTTTTCAACATGGTAATAGAGGAAATAACTTAAATAAATATGGGGACATCAAATAACACTATAAAACAGTGATCACGTGACAAACAGTTGTCATAATTCTCTTTCTCATGATGAGAAAAAGTAGTTAGTCCAAATTGTGTTAAATTTGATCTCAGTTGTCTAATGATGAAGTTACCACACTTTCTCATGAGACTGTGTGAATTATCTTATGACTACATAGTAAATCATTCAGATACAATTTCTGGGATGATAAAAACAAAGATATTGCTGCAAAATGACATACATGGGTGAAGAGGTGACTGGAACAGGCGCAGCATGCAATGTAGGATTGTAACTGCATCACAGTATCAACGGGAAGAAATTTTTTTAATCATAGGCTTAAACCCTTAGCATGTAGTCTAATAATGGTAATGAACCATCAGTATTACAACATTGTTGCTGCCATCTTATCAGTTGTGTAGAAGTGTCGTAATTAGCGATACAGGGTGGACTTCGGGAGGGATTTAAATGAAGCAGTAAAGCACCACGTCAGCTGACTTTGATAGGATAAAACTGCTGCCAACTAAGCAAACATACCCCAAAACATATAGAACATACAGTAATTTTCTACATTTGTGTCTTCCTGTTGAGATATGAAGACAACAATGACCAAAATTAATTCAATCCATTGTTTTATAACAATTAACTTTTTAAACTTAAAGCCATTTTTTAACTATATACTGTAGGCCTTTGGTCAGTCAGTGTCACTTGAAAAATATTGTCTGAAAGGCAGGGTCAGAGTTTGTCTCTTTCATGTTTTTTCAAATTTGACTGGATGGAGGGATGGATGTACACGGCGCGGCCCACTCCACCCCATGATGGTCACCATCATGAGACTGTGACCTTTGTGTACAAAGACCTTTTAGTCATCTTCAAAATGTCAACCACTTGAAATCAGTGTTTGGACCAATGTTTAGAGGGATATCCCAAAGGCGACTAAAATAATCTGTGGTCTATTGTTAATCAGTAGATCAAAAAGTGATGCAGGCCCATGTGAGGCCAGCGGTGTCAGAAAATCAGACAATTTGTTTATCTGTAATTTTCAAAGAACAAACTGAGCTGATATTCATTTGATTATGCTGCAAATGCAAAGATCTGACATTAAGGACTTGTTATGTGGTTTCTACTGCTGCAGGGAAACTCAGTAACGCCTTTTGTAGTCCCCCTTTTCCTATTTGGGGTTTAAGAGGGACAGTAGTTCAGGGCAGTCAGTCAGATGAAACAGACTCCACCATGTCTGTAGGCTGTGTTGATACGAGACATATGCTCTCAGCTGAGGCTATGGCCCTTTCAGCTCAGTCAGATGACTTGATTAATTCACGCTAACACAAAGTGAATTGACATAATGCCTTATGAACAAAGTGCTCAGCAGAAACCTTCATGCCAATGTTGTGTTTAGGAATGTAATCAATCAATCGATTAGTCTATCATCAGAAAACAAATCTGAAACTATTCTAGAAATTGGTCAATCATATAAGTCATTCTTCAAGCAACAGCAGCAAACCCCAATTCCCCAACTCAAGCTTCTTTTGCTGCTTTTGTTTCTTATGTCAAAGCACATTTAATATCTTTAGGTTTTGAACTTTTAGACGAATCAAACATACAACTTTAAGATGTCACCTTGGCCTCTGAGAAAGTGTGATGAGCATTTTTCACAATTATCGGACATTTTATAGACTACACTCCATTAATCAAGAAACATTCTACAGATTTATCAATAAAGAAAATAATCATTAGTTGCAGCCAAGAGTTTTATTTTGAAGCCTCTAGACTACATTTGCCTCTTTAGGCAGATGTTGCCCTGGAGTGCTGGCCCCTAACTGTAGCATTTTCCTGTAAAACATGACCCAACATTTTTAAATGACAGCCTTACCCAAAGTTATATATATAACACCCTTAATTCCACTTACTGCAGATCCCAAAATGCAGACAGACCACCATTTTGTTTGTCCTGTGAGGAATAGGAAAACAAATGGCAACACTTCTTGGCATAGTCGTGTGCCAGTGGGCTCCTTGGAAAGCAGTGTCCATCGTGGCTAGGGCCATTTCATGCCAAGTGTGCCTGTGGATCTATTTGTGTTTCTGATCATGTCTATGTGACGTACTTGGAACATCCTGTGCTTGTAGCAGTTAGATCACCTTACACCCATTAACTTGTGAAAGTTTAAAGCTATGTAACTGTGTTGCCTGATGATGCCCACAGTGACTAAAATAAGGTCTGCTGCCTGGTGAGACTGACACACCACAGGAATCCTCACATTTGTCTACACACTTTTTACTTTTCCTGCAGCTTGTCTGGAAACAATGTTTGTGTTTCCACACACGTCAGTAGCAGAGTATCCAGAATATTAGGTTAGAGAATGTCTCAAATGTTGCAGACGTACACCATCCTGTGCTTACTGAAGTAAAGTGAGTTACAGTTTGTATAAGACTTACAGTATTTGATTTTAATATTTGGAAAATGTACAGTAAGATGCATAACACTTGATTGAACACACATGCATGAACAGCAGGGACTTCTCAGAAGCAGAGAATTAAACCCATGTCATCTGCTTGAAGAACTGTACCGTAGCAATTTCTCGAAAAGCATTAGAGGGAATCTGTAGATTTAGGGCTAAACAAGCAAACAAAATATTTGAAACAAACAGAAATGTGCATCGTGTTTCCCAAGTTTTCTTCACAAATTGGCAAGGAGCTTGTAAGTAAGTGGAGTAGATGACTAAATACCTTATACTCTACTTTCTATATAACAAAAATGGCTTGTTACACATTAAAAGTTTGAATGCAAAATAAATCATTCACACTCACTGTTCCTTCACAGGCCTTCTGCCCGAGGCCACAGCTGTATCAATGGGAACAATGCTGTTTTTGTTCAGTGTTTTTATCCTCGATAAGAAAGGGTTTAGAAGCATTTCTTGCATAAATAATAATCACTATTCCAAAATATTCATGGAAATCCCTGCAGTAAGTGGTCATATGCGCAGGATATACTGAAAGCTACTTGTACTTTGTTTATTCTAAGATTCCATAGCATGTAAATTGGTGGGAGTTGCATGTGCATAATGTATGTATTTAGTACAGTATGTATAATTTGTGTGTCTGGTCGCATCTGCATACGTGTTTCAACATAACTAACATATGTTTCCTAATCCAACCTAAATGCTACATCCTCAGTTGACCCGTAACGGACCAATTGACCCACGTCTCACCATCATAAGCCTCACTTAAGGGACCACACACACACACACACACACACACACACACACACACACACACACACACACACACACACACACACACACACACACACACACACACACACACACACACTACAAACCTTCTTGGGAAACCCCTTTGTATCTCCATCTCTTCCTATGTGTCTTCCTCTAGCCTGATGGATTTAGCACACTACCTCCAGCGGCATAAATCTTTACCCTGTCCACTCAGACCTGTGATTGGATGTTGTATTTAAACCAACTCCAATCAGCAGATTTTTTTATGACAGTTTTTTATGACAGATGTTTTGAATGTTTGTTGCAGAGTTTTGGCATTATTGTGGACAGTGTTTGCATGCCCTGAGGAGGAAATAATCCGGGCAGGTTTACACACACACACACACACACACACACACACACACACATACACACACACCGGTCCAAGAGGACTTCCTCATATTGTCCAGCATGTTGATGCAGGAAATCACTTTGATTGATATCCCCCGTTGCTCACACTGAATTAAACTGTTTTGGGAGTTTCTTTGCAACTTTTACGTGCGTGTGTTTTTCTGCCTGTGTGTTCCTCACAGCAGTGAGTTTTCTTAGCATGGTTATAATTAAAGATGACAATTTATTGGCAAGATGCCATTCTGTTTGACTGATTTATAGCTCAAATGTAAACACTTAGCTTCTCCTGAGATGCTCCGGGGAGACAATAGGGCAGCAGCCATTCAGCTAGTTCTTTCAGTCCACATTTAACCAGTGTCATATTTGTTATCTTCTTGAGTAAGAGAAAAAAAAAAAACCTGAGGAATTTCATGATCCTGCTTTTACCGTAAGCCCACTTAACACATTGTACATACAGTTCGCTTCTATGAATGAATTTCCCTGTCAGGAAATATAAGTGCTGTGCTGTGCAACCTGTACTTGTTTTTCAGGTATTGCTTGCTAGCTACATAGGGGACAAACTTTGCAGGTGATTTCCTTGTTCTTCCACTTTGTCCAGGTCTATATGTGAGAGCAATGATAAGGCCCATTTGTGTCAATAGACCCCATGCTATCCTAGGTTGGGGATTTCCAATCAAGCACGCGTGCGCACACACACACGCACACACAAAACTGCAGCACCCAAGCACCACCTCTCTCTTGTTCTATGAATGCACTTCCACACATCGCTGTCAGGTCCTTCCTGTTTTCTGAGATGTCTGCAGCATGCCTGAACGGAAATGACTGCTCCTGTTTTGTGTAGGAACAGATTGTTTGAGACTTCAGATGACCACTGAGATGAGTGGGGACGTCTGCCCGCATTGGAAAGGTGTAGATAGATATGTTCTAGCCACAACTTAGATCAGGAACCGATTCACATGAACTGTGAATAGTCAGAAGTCATAGGGGAAGTTTGTTTCACTTGCATGTGGCCTTTGCAATCTGTAAAAGCATTTTGGCTTGTGCCCTATTTATTAGCACTTCTCTGGGCCATTTGGTCATTTTGCTGTTTGTTAGCACAGTGGTAAATCCAAAAATTAAATAAAAGTCGAAAAGATTGACTCTGGTGATGTTTGGATCTGTGATGTTAGGTAATGTGCAGTTTGTTCAAGTTGGTTTTATTTGATGAGTTAATGAGGTTCTAACTCATCAAGTTAGTTCTCCTGTTCTCCTGCAGAAATATGCAGAAAAGGCATGTGGACTGTGAACAGAGGTCAAACAAAATGATGTCTTTTAGTGTTGCATACAATCAAAAAGGTATAATGGGTCTTTTGACTTTCTGCAGAGTCTGGTTTTTCCAAGCTAGTTATTTGGAAAGACTGTGAATGATGTGGTGCATCTATTTTTAAGCTTTTTAACTTCATTTCAGCATCTCTCTCTGTCTCTCTCTCTCTGTCTCTGTCTCTCTCTCTCTCTGTGTCTAAATATAGAGCGTTGTCTACCCACTCATTCTGAGAGGAAATGATGTGTATGTGCTCCTGCACTGCATTCATAGTTACTGTTAGTAAAGAAAGTTAAAAACGGAGTCACGTAAGATCGCACATCTGTGTGGGCAAGAGTCAATGTTTGCACATGAATGCTTTTACATGCAGTAGAGAATGTTTTTGTGTCTGTGTTTGTGAGCACGACAGAAAAAGACAAACAGAAAAACACAGGCCACTGATAGATGAGTCTGTATGTAAATGGAGAGATGGAGAGAATGAAAGAGACAGAGACAAGACAGTGAATATACTAGAGGCAACCGGAAACTTGTGGTCAAACAGGCACTGTTCAGCTGCTGAGGCAGCGCTGTTCACTCGCTGTTTATGAAAGTACTGCTTTTCTTAGAGGGATCAAGGCTAAATCACATCACACAAATTCCTTTCATTGTACACAGCCTGTGGAATGACCCCAGTGCAGTGTTTTGTGTGTGTTTGACAGAGAAAGAGAAATGGGGAGAATGAGAGAAATTGACATGAAAGGGAGCACAAGTTCAAGTTTAGTGAATTGTGTGTGATGTCGCAAAATAGAAATAAATCCAAATATATTCAGCCTTGAGCAAACTGAACATGACTCAAACAGGTTATGACTCCTTGACACACTCCAGCACCTGCACATACGAACACTCTCTCTCACTCTTTCTTTCTATACCTCCCCCTTCATCTCTGCTGACATACACACAGTGCTTATTCCCTGTTACTACCTCATACCCCTTCACAAGAGGAAATACACTCAGCAATGAATTGATGTGCTCACTTGACTGTGACTCGCTCTCTCTCTCTCCATCTCTGTCACACACTTGTTAGTTTCAGTACACCGAGCCTAGTGTGTGGATGTAATAGACCTGAGGGACTGTTTGGTCCGTGCCTGTACAGAGCATGGTAAGTTTATGCAATATTATTCTACTTTACACCTGTTAAGCTTTGACTTGGTAAACGTTAGCAACAGTATATGGATGAGTATGGTAGTTTTATTGCCTCGTGGGGTGCTACAAGTGGGTGCAGGGTGGCTAAGAAGTTAACTAACAAGTTCCATTAAACAAAAACGTTTGGTTTCAGCCTGTTTGGGACATGCCTTGTTTCTATGACTCGGGGTTCTTACAATGTTGTGAGACATTTCTGGTGTTTGTTTTACACTGAGGTTGCCATCAGCTTCATAGTGGTCATAAACGGATGAGTTACGGTCAGTATGTTGAGAGCAGAGTATCAGAGTTTTTTTTAAAGAATTTGGCCAAAAAGGACCAAAGCCTGAAAAGAAATAAAAGGTTTCATCCACTCTATGTTTTACAAAACACTTTCTGTGTATTTATTAATGCTGCAGGAAATGGCAATTACTGTTTGTTGTGGCTTTGATAGTTGCACATTTCATTTATGTTGGATAGCCTATAAAAATTTCACCATAAAGGATCTTAAGTGCCATAAAGGAGACTCTTTTTTTGGGTATATTTGGCCAAATTTGACCACTAATTTGTGTTGTGGAGATTTGAGAGGTGACTCATAAACCTGTTTTGGGACGTGGGTTGAAGTTATTTTGGTTATAGGAACACTTTTTTAGATTGTTGGGGAGGGTCTGTGTGGGACCACTGCACCTTCTGTTACCTGTGGTAGACTACATGTTTGTGTGTTTGTGTGTGCGTGTATGTCTGTCTGTCTGTAGGTGTTTGTGTGGGTAAACACACTGGAATAAATGTCAACTGGAGGCACTATGTTTCACACGCATATACAAAAATGAGAAACACTTAGAGATGGTATTATTTTCAGCCCACCAGACTGTGAACAGAGAGAGTTTGAAATTATGTCATTCAATCTATCTTACAGATCTACGAATCGCTGACCCACATTTACTGTCAGTGAGAGGCTTACCATCCACTTGGTGTCTGACCTCGGACATGACAGAACAGGACACTTCCTGTCCATGTCTTCTTCCTGATTATAGTTTATAGACCCACAATGCATGTGAGACATGACCAGCAAGGCCCCCTGGGATAACTCGAACAGTGTGTGTAGCATGGAGCAAACAGGTACATACAACACACACACACACACACACACACACACACACACACACACACACACACACACACACACACACACACACACACACACACACACACACTGGTAAACACCCATTGTACTCACATTTGTATTTGTATTGTACATTTTTGTGTGTATATATATATATATATATATATATATATATATATATATATATCTATCTCTATCTATATCTATCTATGGAGATATATCAGTCAGACTTAAACCTCTCTACTTTGTCAGCTGACTGCTCCCCCACAGTTCCAGAGGCAGAGCTTTACCGCAACATCCAGGCTGTGCTGCCCAGAGAAACGGACAGCCTGCAGCCCCCAGACAGTTTCAACAAAGGTACAATATGATCTACTACAACACACTGAAATAAAGTATATATATTAGGATACGAAGATTATTTTCTTAGCATGTGGTTTTATCTGACTTTGCTGTTGGCTTTGCTCACACGTAATAGGCCTATACGAACTCTTACAAACAACATCATCTGATTATATTACTTGTTCTTAACTTTATTGTTATGGTATAGAGAAGTGGCGATGGTAAAAGGACCGACTTTATGAAATAAAATTACTCATTTAGCTGAAGCTTGTAACCAAAGCGACCCTACAACCCTAGGTGTTCCAGCAGTCGTATACCTCTGGAACAACTAGGGTTTAAGTGCCATGCTAAGGGACACATTGGTGGTAGTGGGAATTGAACACACACATTGACAACAGTCCAGTATATAAACAATTCAATTCAATTTTATTCATATAACCCCAATTCATAACAGAAGTTATTTCATTACACTTTTCATATAGAGCAGGTCTAGACTGTACTTTTTGTAATATTATTTACAGAGACCCGACAATTCCCACCATGAGCAAGCATGGTAATAATTGTAGTAATAATAATGATTATAGTAATAAGACTAGTAATAATTGTAGCAGCGGTTATTGTGCTGGAACAGGAAGGCAGCAGGTGACTTGCAGCCACAGATCCAGACTCCACAGCTCCAGAGCCAGAAACACCTGCAGAAAGTGATAGGAGGAGAGAGGAGAGGGACGAGAAAGCACAAGACTATGGTAAAGTCGAGTTAGTAATATGCATTAGGAGAAGGTAGAAGGAGAGTGAGAGGAGGAGAGAGGAGAGAGGAGCTCCGTGCATCATGGGAACCCCCCCTTCAGTCTAGCAGCATAAGTAAGGGATGGTTCAGAGCTCACCTGAGCCAGCCCTAACTGTAAGCTTTATCAGAGGAAAGTCTTAAGCCTTCTCTGAAATGTGGAGATGGTGTCTGCCTCCTGAACCCAAACTGGAACCTGATTCTCCAGGAGAGGAGCTTGATAGCTGAACGCTCTGGCTCCCGTTCTACCTTTGGAGACTAGGAACCACAAGTAACCCTGCATTCTGGGAGCGCAGTGCTCTAGTGGGGATTAGATGTCAAAAAACTTAATTTGTTTCTGTGATTTTCTGTATCCACCCCGCAAACCTTTCCGGTCTCAACAGATATTTAACAAAGCCAACGCTGCTTGTGTTAATCACACTGTGGAATATTTAGCTGCGTCAGCAGTATGAGGGCTGTTAAGTTGTAGTCATCAGACAGAATTAGCACTGTAATGGGGAAAAGTGTGACACATTAAGCAAGTTTGTGTTAGTCCTGTGGAAATCTTGCATGTTAATGGCTTGTGTCTTTATCTGTGTGTGTGCAGGCATGCTGAGATGGACGCTTCATAAGAAGGTTCAAAACAATCCTGCCAACAGCTTATCTCTTGTATGGGTGCTGATAAAAGAGCTGGAGAAGGTACTTGATATCAGCAGTTGCACTGCTGACACGTTTTAACTCCAATTTTAAAGGAGTACTTCACCAACCCCAATCAGGCTTGGAAAATGTCTCTGAAAATGTTGTGGTTGGCTTGCGTCATGTGAATGATTTAATATGTACTTTGGACTTTAATTTACTAACCATGAACCTTATTCATTATCGATTGCTTAGCCAGCAATTTTTTCAGCCAATGAACAATTTGTTTGGTCTATGAAACATGCCTAAAAACACACAAAAGCACCAAATATTCGCTTTGAAGAAGCTGATGGTTTTTCTGTCGATTGACTTGGTGGAGTGGAGTCCTGACATAGTGTGTGTTTTTTGTGCAGGCTGAGAGATGGGACTCGCGCAAATGCATCATCCCTCTGCTCCACACGCTGATGTATGCTATCATTCAGGTACAGTATTCCTGCCACATTGTGAAAAGCTGCCTCAGACCAATATATAAAAAAACTCTATCTCTCTCTCCTTTTTTTCACACTGTCTTCCCTCATCACCCAGTCCCCCCATAATATTAAATGCATATGAATTTTCACTTTATCAGGTTTTTTAGAGCCATACTGAATAGTAAATTCCTGCAGCATTACTGTCTCCAGTTCTTCTAGTCCTGTTTGGGGGTATAACTACACTGTACCACCTCTGAATATATCTTGTTGGCCTGATTGACACCAGAGGCTTAGCCATACTGCCTTAAATATAAAAAACATAAATCCCCAAATTGGCAAGACTGACATTGTTTTTAAGGCGTTGTCACTGCAAATAGTACCACATAGGAGATGGAATGCATTTTCATTCCAGGAACAAATGCCAACAAGGAAGTGAACACCCAGAAAGCTGAAAAATAACAATTTACTAACTGTAAAATGTATGAGCTGTAACCTGTAACCTGTATGGTTATTGATATTCCAGACAGCCTACATTCCAGATGAGCTGTACAAGCGGGTTTACGACATTTGCAAGAGACTCCTGACATACCCCCATCCCTACTGCACCGTGGGCCTAAGTTACACGAGACAGATAAAAACTGAGCGCTTCATTCCAGGTAGTATTCAACTCTCAGCATGACATTGCAGACTAAATTTTAAAACAAGAGGTGATTCATTTCCTTCAGCGCTTCAGAACAACCGGCTTGAAGCAGCTCCAGTGGCTAAAACATTATAATATTTAAACAATTGCAATTGTTTTTAACACTTTTTATGCACTGTTCTATTAAATTTGCATTCATAGCTATGCTGTTCATTTTATCGACTGACTAACATTGATATCAGTCCGTCCCTACTCCCGACCTTTCTCTAACAGCAAAGGAAAAAGAAGCCTAGTGTTTGATTGTCCACTAGCTGAACACACAATTTGGATGTGGTTCAATAAGCAGGAGATAATAATGATGACAATGATGTTTATTCAGAGGCGTTTTGTCATGATGACGTGATTGTAGGCTGTCATTTCCCACAAAGACCAATCCTTCAGATGGGTTGATCAAAACATGAATTATCTGTGTTGTTACTCATACTGTTGGAATTATATCCTATGTGTCTTAGAAAGAAAGCGTGTTTGGCAGACAACACATGCTTTGTAATTGTAATGATTTATTTTTAATGAAAACAATGACAGAAGATGACAAATGTAGCCAAACCTGACTGATGGCGGTTGCCAGATAGGCATAGAAAATTGACTGACTGACGCCAGCTCATACTAAAGACCTTGCAGACCAGATGACAGAACATTGTTTCTTTGGTTGTTAAATGAACCGTCTATTCATCAGGCACGCGTCACCTGATCTGTACGAGTATGTGGAACCATATATTGTCATTAAATGCCAGTTTGATCCACAGGTCTGATGTACCAAAGGATGGTCACTGCAGAGCAGAGACTAAAAAATGAACACCATCCGTTTCAGGAGAGGTAAGTCATAAATAAAAATTTAATCACCTTACTGAGAGTACAAATAAAAGCCAAATTGATAATTTACAGTGGCTTATATTATGGATGTATTTTGTGTAGTCGAACTGCCTTCCCTGTCCGTCACTCAGGTCTGTCATATAAATCCCTGCAGGGTCTTTGTGCTGGCTGACCCAGAAGTTTTCTCTGATTCTCTGGGACAAGTCCTCTTGGGTGATATCGATGCGTCCACTTCAGCTTCAGGTGGATCTCTAAATCCTCTAGATCACATATGCAGCGTGGTCCAACACTCCATACAGGCTGCTTTAGGAGAAGAGCAGTGCCACGGGCCGAAACTGGCTCGAGCCCTAAAGGTCAGTGGGACTGCCCAGTACTGTACAGTTGCACTCACGTATTGCCTTCTCTTTCAAGTCCTCAGACCTCTATAGTTGTCACTGTTGTGACAACTATAGAGGTGTGCTTGGTTTCTCTGCTCTCTCTGTCTTGTTCTTTTCAGTTGACCACAGGTTTGTCTGGCCTATTTTGCACTTGTCTTGTCCGAATGCTTTCCAAATTCTCTTTTCTACTTAGACCCACAAAGTTTGCTTCAGCTTCAGTAAGTGTGCACTACCATGCACAAGACACATTAACACTTAATCCACCTGATTGGTCAAATGCATCATTTTCTGAGCTGTCTTTTGTCTTTGCTTCTGAAGTTGGAGCTTCTCTGGAGGAAGCTTCTTTGTCATTATGTGCTGAAATCCATTTCTGAATATATCTGAGAAAGCAAGTAGACGATGGGAAGAGCAAACCTCATTCTGTTCAGTGATTGGTGGGGCTTCAAGCTGCAAGATTCATTGAAAAGATGATGTGCTCTGACTTTACTTTTTCACGTGATACCTCCTTCCTCATCACCACTGAATGGCAGGGGGCTGCTGAAAGTGTTTAGATCTGTGATATTGCAAGGAAAACAGCTGAATATCTTGAAAAAGTAAAGGCTATCAGAATTGACCTTTATCTGCACAATGTTGAAATATAGCTGGAAATTGATTTTGAATTGTTTCCTGAAACATCTATCAAGTATCAGTATCTAAAACAATGCAATGTATAACCTTTTTTGTGAATAGAGTTGTAAAATACTTTTTCATATGACTCCCTGTTGTTTTTCTTCTCTTTAATTTTATCAATATTGCATATTTTTCCCATGTGAGTGCACAATTGCAAATTCTGATTTTTGCAATTCGAAGAAACTCAATGACCTCTGTGTACAGTGAAATACATGTAGAGCATGTTTTAAGTTATGTTTTTAAGTGATTTTAAGTACTTACTAGAATGATTCATGAGCTTGAGAGTAGCATTAGTAGAACATGATATTGTCAGGTTAGGTTTGTGGTGGGTGATGGCAGTACATTTTTGAGTTTTAGCTGCTGAATTAAAAATAGTTTATGTACTTGTCATGTGAAACATCTTGAATGAAGGCCAGGAGATATATATATATACAGTGAGGAAAATAAGTATTTGAACACCCTGCTATTTTGCAAGTTCTCCCACTTAGAAATCATGGAGGGGTCTGAAATTGTCATCGTAGGTGCATGTCCACTGTGAGAGACATAATCTAAAAAAAAAATCCAGAAATCACAATGTATGATTTTTTAACTATTTATTTGTATGATACAGCTGCAAATAAGTATTTGAACACCTGTCTATCAGCTAGAATTCTGACTCTCAAAGACCTGTTAGTCTGCCTTCAAAATGTCCACCTCCACTCCATTTATTATCCTAAATTAGATGCACCTGTTTGAGGTCGTTAGCTGCATAAAGACACCTGTCCACCCCATACAATCAGTAAGAATCCAACTACTAACATGGCCAAGACCAAAGAGCTGTCCAAAATTGTACACCTCCACAAGGCTGGAAAGGGCTACGGGGAAATTGCCAAGCAGCTTGGTGAAAAAAGGTCCACTGTTGGAGCAATCATTAGAAAATGGAAGAAGCTAAACATGACTGTCAATCTCCCTCGGACTGGGGCTCCATGCAAGATCTCACCTCGTGGGGTCTCAATGATCCTAAGAAAGGTGAGAAATCAGCCCAGAACTACACGGGAGGAGCTGGTCAATGACCTGAAAAGAGCTGGGACCACCGTTTCCAAGGTTACTGTTGGTAATACACTAAGACGTCATGGTTTGAAATCATGCATGGCACGGAAGGTTCCCCTGCTTAAACCAGCACATGTCAAGGCCCGTCTTAAGTTTGCCAATGACCATTTGGATGATCCAGAGGAGTCATGGGAGAAAGTCATGTGGTCAGATGAGACCAAAATAGAACTTTTTGGTCATAATTCCACTAACCGTGTTTGGAGGAAGAAGAATGATGAGTACCATCCCAAGAACACCATCCCTACTGTGAAGCATGGGGGTGGTAGCATCATGCTTTGGGGGTGTTTTTCTGCACATGGGACAGGGCGACTGCACTGTATTAAGGAGAGGATGACCGGGGCCATGTATTGCGAGATTTTGGGGAACAACATCCTTCCCTCAGTTAGAGCATTGAAGATGGGTCGAGGCCGGGTCTTCCAACATGACAATGACCCGAAGCACACAGCCAGGATAACCAAGGAGTGGCTCTGTAAGAAGCATATCAAGGTTCTGGCGTGGCCTAGCCAGTCTCCAGACCTAAACCCAACAGAGAATCTTTGGAGGGAGCTCAAACTCTGTGTTTCTTAGCGACAGCCCAGAAACCTGACTGATCTAGAGAAGATCTGTGTGGAGGAGTGGGCCCAAATTCCCACCTGGTGGAAAACTACAGGAAACGTTTGACCTCTGTAATTGTAAACAAAGGCTACTGTAAATATTAGCACTGATTTTCTCAGGTGTTCAAATACTTATTTGCAGCTATATCATACAAATAAATAGTTAAAAAATCATGCATTGTGATTTCTGGATTTTTTTTTTTTAGATTATGTCTCTCACAGTGGACATGCACCTACGATGACAATTTCAGACCCCTCCATGATTTCTAAGTGGGAGAACTAATAATAGCAGGGTGTTCAAATACTTATTTTCCTCACTGTATGTTTGAAAGGAAGGTGCAAACCGCCAAATGTTGCGCAGAGATGGCTTCTGAAAAGGAGACATGAACTATATGAAATGAATAATTTTTTTGTATTTTCCTTTAGATTTGGCAATACTGTTGTTTTAACATTCATGCCAAAAAAAGCAAATTTCATTTCGACCTGACTTCTTTTCTCTGTGAGATGGATGAATTTAGATAGTTGCATGGCGCTGAGGAGAACCCCCAGCTGCAGTAGTAAATGCATCACGCATAAAATTCATCCAGCCAGAGGGAACGATCACAAACTGTTCACAGCGCGGTGGTCGTAATAGCGACACAACCCATGGTAGGTATCGGAGAGGGAATGGGGCGTACAGGGCCAGGGACAGGAGATCTCGGAGCGACCGGGCACACTGCGGACAGTCGGTGATTGTTCCCTGTGGCTGGATGAAGCACAACCTGCTGGCATTTCCTCACGTCTGGGTCATTCCAGCAAACTGTATCTGTTTCTAATGGGGTTTCCCAGAGCGGTTTTTCAGGTGTGCTGTCCCGAGTAGCCTGCAATCTCAGGCAGGATGGTCAGGTACATACGATTTAGACATACTGTCGCATTGAATGAAACAAACAGTTTTTACGCAGTGGCTGCTTTCCCTCCCGACTCTCCATGGCAGAAATAATTAAAACACGCAAAACCCTCATTTAAACACTGCCACCTCCTCCATTGTGTTTGCGCCTGTTGTCATCTATGCAATAATTCTTAGTTAATCACCTACGTATAAAAGGTACTACAATTGCACGCGCAATTACTGGGGATATTAGTAAATCGGGCCCTAAGTACATTTGATTGACAATACTGTACTTAAGTTAGTTCGGATTGATGGATGTATATAGTATTATTACAAAATGTTTGTTGTTTTTGCAACCAATAGACTATTGGAATATTAACTAAATACCATAGTTACCTCTTAACTGGCGTTCAACTTAACAACTCACCTGTCAGGCTGCCTTTGTCAGGGGCACTACTAACATTAACTTAGAAAATCCTTTATCTTGAGGTTGTTTCTTTTATTCTGTCCACCTTCTGCAGTGGTAGACCGAGTGGGGGATACGTAGACACATCTGTGAAAAGACAAGTACACACTTACAATGGTTTCTCTCTCCTCCAGGACCTGGTCATACTCGCTGAGGGAGGCCAGGAAGATGAGGGAGGTGACGTTTTCAAAACAGTGAATCCACTTCCGACGTTCCGACTTCTGTCCACCCACGTCCACAATCCTGTCAGGGAGCAGGGCAGAGGAAGGAAGGAGGGAACAAAGGAAGGAAGGAAGGAAAAAACATTAAGGTCCTCATAAAGGTCAGGTTTTTATTGCTGTCTGTTCAGTATTGACCTGGAACAATTAAAGGTCAACTGCCTTGCTAAAGAGTCTCCTAACAGTAACTAGCAGGGGAAGAACATGCTCACTAACACCTGCAACAAGGATTCAAACTGGCAACCAGTCAATACCAGCTAATTATGGCCACACACTAGAGAATAATTAAAGAACAAGATTAAGAAGATTTTGGGTCAGATTCGCCCATCCGGACAATCGCGGGGGTGTTCCCGATCCGAGGCCAGTCAGAACAGATTATTGGCCCAAATGATCGTGTTGTGTTAGGGGTTTACAGACATAATGTTAAGGTCACCAACTGGATTGGAGGCATACCGATTTAAATTTATGATTTGAAATCGGGAAGCCTCCAATCAATTAGTTAATTCTCCCATGTTGTTAAAATCTGTACCAGGCATTATGCTCTTCAAATTGACATACATAAGTTATATGCAGGGCAGCAAGTATTTACACTGACATATTTTCTGTTATTTTGGTTCTGTACATTTCTCCCCTGTTCATCCAATATGGACGGAACAACCTCAAACTAAACTTGAAAGTCAGAGCTTTAACCTTTTAGTCATTGTTAAATGTTTCGACACTAGACAATGAAAAATAAATTGGAATGGTTATTTAATGTTGATGTGTTGAAGTTTGTAAATTTTTTAGCTTTGTCTCAACGGCCTGAACTCTCTCATTAGTATTTTCTCTCCAGTATTATTTGGCAACTGTTTCTGTTATTTATTCATTCTGTTGTAAACAATGAAGGTCTGAAAATTTGGTTGTGAACATTCAAATTATTTTTGTATTATTACCAAAAAATAGTCTGTATTTAATTTTGTCATCAAAGAACCACGATTATCCTTTTCCTCAGTTCAGGTTGTTTTATTTCTGGCTACACCTTATGGATTAAGAGTAGGTGTCAGTTCATTTGGGAACACAATGTTCCTCTTAAGTTGAACATTGATCTTTGTCTGCCTAGCTGCACTCACCCCCCTCTGGTCCTGGAAAGAAATGATAACAACTGGTGTTCAAAATAAAACCAGATGCCTCGCCACCTCTCTTCCCAGCAGGGGCTTTGTACGCAAAAAGATATTTGATCCTATCGCATCCAAACAGGCTTGACCAGACAACGCCTCTGCGAGCGTCAATAGTAGCCTATTTTTTTTCACAGTGCAGTGAATAGTGTCGGTATTAGATCTGTGCCTCCTTACCTTAGTGTGATGGTCTTGATGGTGAAGGAATAGTCGTGGATGCCTGTGGTGGGGAATCGAACTCGCAGCACATCCTGTTCTGTGGGGATGTAGTCTGGGGCGGAGATGCGGTCCAGGTTATTCATGTAGCTGAAATAGAGAAGAAGAAAAAGAGAGAGAAAGTTTAACTATGGTGCCAAAAAGTCTGTTTCTGACCTGTGCTAACACATTGCTGTTTACATTCCATACAGACATGTAAAACAAACTGAAGTGACACAAGAAATATGATGAACTAATGATGATAAAAGAAAAACAGTGATTAAAGATAGAAAAAGGGAGTGGATAGAATCCATATGACCCTGTGTACAGATGACGGCTTTATGGCTCGTGCTGATAAAAGCTGTCATTAGCTAATGTTGACTGCCTGTCTCTTATCACGCACACACCATGATGATTGAGCTACTGGGTAAACACAGAAGAGAACAGCAATAGAAAAGGGAGAAAACAGAGGCAGGCTGAACCAAGCCTTTGTTCTGTGACACATCAGATACTTTGAGGGTGAGGCTCTACTATGTTGAATGTATTCAAGTTGATTACAAAGACACAGGTGTGAGGGTAACTCTGTATGATGAATTCTTATGGTTTCAGTTTAAAAGATGAGTTCTCACAGACAGGTGGCTGTTTTCCCTCAAATACTCCTTGATCAACTGGTGGTTTTAACATTGCTGAAAAACAGTACAGTTGGTAAAGAACTAGCCCCCTCCAGTGGTCTCACTGCTAAATACAAAGTAGGAAACTTATTCTAAGCACCACAATGAGAATCAAGTGTGGGGCTGAAATAAAGGCAAAAATTATTTAAACACATTAATAAAGGGATATATTTAAAAATCTGAGAGGGGTCAGAAAAAAATTTTAACAGGGCAAAAAAAATGTGGCTATACCAAGAGAGACATTTCCCATTATTTTAAGATAATGTCTGAAAAGATTTTTTCTTGAGATCACAGAAATTAACGAAAAAGAAAACTGATGTAGGACAAAATAAAAACATGCTTTCACATAATGAGAATATAAAAACACATCACACACACATCGCTTCTCCAGCCCTCCATACTTTTTCATTTAAAAAATTCTACAGGAATAGAAGCTTAAAGGTTCAGTGTGCACATTTTAGTAGCATCTAGTGGTGAGGGTTGCAAATTGCAACCAGGGGCTCACAGTGCATTCACATGCTCCACGGATGGTCCCATTTCCCGAGTTGTGAAGTCGTTCTTCCGACTTCAGTGTATGTTCATGTGCTCTTAAATCGGAATGTGGAATCAACATGGATGCTACTACAAAGATGTGTTGGATTATCAGAGCATATAAATGTTATGTTAGGTTTCTTCAGTCGGTGCCATTGACCAGACACTGACATAGATCTGGAGTTGATCCCCGGGCACTGCACAGCGGCTACCCACTGCTCCCTTGAGGGATGGGTTAAATGCAGAGAATGAATTTTACAACATGTATGTTTATGTGACAATAAAGTACCTTTACCTAACATGCAGACATCTAGTTCACTCTACATGGACAGCAAACTAACCTTTATAACCATGACAAATTATTTGCAGAATATCTTTATGCAATGTCATAATTTTGTTCAGTATACAAAGTTCAGTATTCTTATTTATATTCCATGTACACTTTTTTTCTCTTTGTGCAATAAAGATTTAAGGAGGAAAAAAAGATACTGATTATTCCGACAACATATGAATGCACCATAAGTCACTGCTCACCCCTCCCTTTTCAAGCACGTAGAAGCTACGGTTGCCGACACGCTCTGTCAGCTTTGTGCTACATAATACGTGTCGGCCTCAGTTTGTCCAAATTCCTCATCTTTTCTTACTTCTAATAAACCAGACAACTTCTACTACTAGTACAAGTAACGTAAATTGTTCTTGTTCATATTCGTCTTTGTACATATTCAAAGTAGTGACAAAACGCACTGTGTAGAGTGTTGTTTGACCGTTTGGACTACTGTAGAAACATGGCGACGTCCATGTAAGAGGACCCGCAGTGTATGTAGATAGAAATGGCTCATTCTAAGGTAATAAAAACATAACATTTCATTATGTAAGGTCATTATATTGCATTTCTGTCCAAAGATCCTCCTAAATATTACACAGTGACCCCTTAAAACCTGTCTAGACAGCCATGAGTTTTGGTACAAATAATGCAGTATGTCGCCACACGTTCTCTTTCACAAATTGTAACATTATTACTGCAGTTGTACTTTACTATGGATATAGTATTTAACTTCTGGAACCGTTGTGCTTTGTGGAATTTCAGCCTATTTGGTTTATGCCTGTTTGATATTAGAATGATGTTGCTGTTTGTGTTCAAAGGTCTTATTCTTGTGCTATCAGCCCATGCAGACAACAAAAAAATCTACTTTGATAATAACCTATGGACAAAAAGTAAGGAAATTTGTGTTTGATAGAGTATTTCTTTGTTGTAACAATGATTTTTGGCAATAAATCTTTAGCCTGTTTACGTCCCTTTTAAATGGTGCCCCATTTGTAAGGAATATGTATTTGTGGGATGAGCAGCAGAGCTGAGAATGTGGGTTATGTGCTTGGTAGATTATTCTACCAAAATACTTTGGTAGAATAATTCTACCAAGTACAAATTTCCTTACTTTTTGTGCGTAGTATTGTGCGTAGTATATTATAATTTTCAAGCAAATATATGAAATATTGCTGGTTCCAGCTTCTCAAATGTAAGAATTTGCTGCTTTTCTTTGTCTTATATGATGGTAAAATAAATATCCTTTTGTTTTGAACTTTTGGCCAGACAAAACAACCAATTTAAAGACACTAACATGGGCTATGGGCAGTTTTCATTAGGATTTTTTCAAATTTCTTTGACATTTCATAGATTGAATGATTAATAGAAAAAAATGAAATGAAATAAAAAAATATTTAATCCATAATGAAAATGAACGTTAGTTGCATAATAATTAGTAACATAATGCATAATGCATGCATAATAATATACTCTTTGAAACCACTAAAACTGTTTAAAATTGTTTAATCTCAATCGTCTCTTAAGTAAAACATAATGTGCTTTAAAGTGTGCAGTAAATACATATAGACTTTTTGCTCAAGTAAATCTTAGTATTTTTTTCATTTAATTTTAAGATGCTGTGATTCCCTTTATTGCAAAACGCCGTCTTTCATAGATTCCTGTGTTGTGATAACAGTTGACAACTTGCTATGACAGTGTTTAGCATGTGATACCCTCTGATTCCCAGCCCTGACTCGGGGTGTGTTACAGTGTAGAGAGCATCAGCTTCCACTGCATTACAGCTACTCACTATTCTGTGGAGTCCAGGAGCTGGTACTCGCAGCGACGGCTATAACAGACCCGGATGCCCGAGTCTGCCCAGAGGCGGCGGATTGCGTCAACGTAGCCCCTCTCCAGCTGGTTGATCTGCACTGTGTTCACATCCTGCAGCCACTTGGAGTAGATCTGAAAGATAGCGAGAGACTCAGTGTGTTAGAAGATTTTGTGCTGTACTGAAACTTGAGTGTTTAATAAGTCTATTAATCTTTCATGGCAATACTGCCTGCTTCTAGACTACAACATGACTACAGTGAGTGGACTTGCCCTGATGCCCGGCCAAGGTCTGTTTGTGAGTGAATGCGTTCATGTGTAACTTGGCGCATCCGTGTGTGTTTATGCTGGTGGAGGTACGCATGCGTGCAAGTCTACCTCGTTCTCTGGGTTGGAGTAGGGGATGTTGAGTGTGGTCATGGCTCCTGTCATGGCCTTCATGGCTGTGAAGATGTTCTGGAAGATGCATTTGGAGAAGGACTTCCTCTCCTCTTCTGAGAAGCCTCGTCCGTGGATGATCCTCATCTGACGAATGAAGGTGGTTTTTCCGCTCTCCCCAGTACCTGAAGGCAACAAATGGGGTAAATAATAATTAATAAAAAGTATTGTATAAAGTACAATTACGAGTACGGGCAGCTCAGAAGTTAGTACTGCTGCCTCAATGCATTAACGTCCTTGGTTTATCATGTTTTACCTGTGTCTTCATGGGTTTATTTCCTCCCAATGTCCAAACCCATGCAGGTAGAGTGATCTGAAAACTCTAAAATGCCCGTATGTGTGAATGTGTTTGTCATAACAACCTTAACTGTGGTTGATGGAAAAAGTGGTTTATGAAACAAATAGATAAAGACGATTTAAAACGGTTCCAGTTTTTCTAGCGCTAAATAGTCTGAAATTCGAACTAAATTCTGCTCATAGCGATGAACCCGCAGAGAAGTGTCTATCCCCTCATCTCTGCAGACCGCTTTAGCATATTTCAGCTCACTGTTTTTGTTTTAAGGCCCAAAACTTTACAGTTTTGGTTCAGTCTCACCACTCTCATTAACATTCTTTCCAGCAGCAGCAGACGGCTGTGACAAACACAATGTACGCTATCTGCCCAGCACCAAAAAACAGACAAAGTTAGTGACTAGCTGGTGAACATAGCACTTAACATCTAAAGAGCCAGATGTTTCCCTCAGGAGTTGGTGGAGACCAAAAACAGAGCTCAAAGTAAGTAATTATTGGACTTAAGCCTGCTTGCCAGAAACTACTCCAAATAAATGTTATTGTTGCTCTGTGTCTGCTGGATGTGTAAATAAAGAAACTTTAAAAAAAAAAATATGTTCACCATTTCAACTTCATAAGGCCAATGTTGTGTTTACAGCTATCCCACTGCCCCAGGTGGCCAAATAAAATCAATAAAGCAGCTTTAAGGTAGATAAATAACCCCTAATACAAAAAAAGTGATCTAGAGGGCATTGAGTCTACCTGTATATCTCAGCTGGAAGAAAGATTTGACTCAAGTTGACTTAAGTGGAAATTCATTAATAACAATGACAAGCCATCGTTGTTGTTCGTTTCCTGCTATGACGAGCCAAAATTGGCTTGAATGGCTCTGAGAATGGAAATAGTGTTACCTATGTTCAGTTCAAAAAGTTTTAAATAAAAATACAAAATGTAGGACTAATGTTTTAGAAAACATGTGTAAAACACTGCCACTGTGAGTTATGGACGGCATTGAGCTAAAAGCTAAAGAGCTAAAACCCCCAGAAGAAAAAACAGTAAATTACAACAGAGTAGGTCACTGACTGACACTGTCGATCCGCATGTTTCTCTAATCGATTTGCTCTTCACTGTTCCTTTTACAGCCTCAGAGATTAAAGTCAAAATCAAAGGAAGTACCTGTGTTTGACATAAAAAGAAAGACTTGATTTATTTTCTTTGATAGCCTCATTTTAATACAAGTGGTTTGTATCCTCACACATGTAGGCAGGCCGGCAGAGTGACCTCAAGTCATGATTTAGTCACGTTATCTGGTAGGCTATATCATTAAGTCGGTGGTAGTGTCAAAGGAAACTGCTGAATGTTTTATTGACAGTCCTGTTCCCGTACACTAACATTTGTTTTCTGACATTCTACAGAGAGGACGTACGAGTGGCCAATAATTCAATATTATTGTTTACTGTCACTCCATATCATTGCAGGGTTTCCCCCAGGAAATTGTTTAGCACAAGAGGTAAGCCCCTGTGGTGTATAACATATGTGCATTTGCTCGTTCCTCATGCATCTTGTCTTGTTTATTTAGTTTAGATTGCTGATAAAGGACTAAACAAAAGACACACTCATTAAATACGTGGGAAATAATGGCGCTGCTCTATTTCACAATATTGTTTCAAGAATGTATTAGTTTTTACAATGTAGGTGGTGATGGTAATTATTTTGGGCGAGGTTGCCCACCTTTTACAATAAAACAATAAAACAGCAGGAAAGGAGCTGCACAACTGTCATCTTAAGATGCTGTGGTACACAGTACTGTTGAAAAAAACAGTCAGTCAAAACAAAATAAATCCACACTTTGATAATTGATTAATGATTATATTAAATTATCAGTAAAATAAATATTTACTGGTTTCAGTTTTTAAAATGTGCAAATTTCCTACTTTTCTGTGTTTTATTTTATCGATAATTTATTATCTTTGGGTTTAGGACTTTTGGTCAGACAAAAAGTAATTTTAAAAATAATCAACACAATAAAACGTTTTAACATATGATTTTGAATACTTTCATTCCATATCAACATTGAGAAACTGCACTGATAATTATTAGGGCATAAATGTTGTCCATATTGCTCTCATATAACATCTCATTATAAAACCCTGTGTTGTAAAATGATAAATAAATATACCCTCTAAACTATATGGGAATATTTGTTTTATAGTATCAACCAATTCAATTTAGTGATGCATTCTTCTGTACCTCCTGTGTTCATGACTTTGTAGTCAGTAACCAGCCAATTATTTTCTCAATGAATATTTCTCAATGAAGAGTATCTAGCTGCAGTCGCTTCCAGTGCAGGCTCCACTCTCAGGTCGGCTCCACTGTCAGGACAGGAAACGCAAAAATTATAAAATAAAATTGTGTTGACACTTCTATTTTGTCATTAATTTATATTTAATTGATTAGACAACATTGTAACGTAAAAACGATTAATTCCTTAAATGTAGTATATATATATATTGATTTGAGCTTTTTCTGTCCACATAGCACGTAACGTGAGTATCTATGCCAGTGTAGCAACAACTGTATATGGATTTAATAATTCTACTAGTAATAGTATCTTTATTCATGCACTGTGAAAATAGGACATAAATGTCCATGCAGCCTAGAGACATCAATTCACAGAATAACATCAATTTAAGGTCATTGATTGAACACTGGGAGTTTAAGCCTCTCTTCCCCTTTTTTTCAAAAAACACACACACATACACACACACTTCTCATTCATAATTTCCATTTTAAGAATAATATACTATGGCATTTGACTGCAATCAGCAGAATTTAATATAAAAAACTGACAGCTTTGGGAACTGGACAATATAGCTAGTGGACTACAAAACAGTAAAATCTGTAAAAATGAACACACATGCAACACAACCTGTATACCTGTATGGATAATTCTGTAAATATCCTAAATAGGCCTAGACACTTAAATTAAAACACTAAAAATGAAGGCCTGGGGTTGGGAGCTGCAGCGGAATGGGCGTCACAACGGGGAGCTGGCAAGGGAACCAATGAACACGGCTGGACTAAACACAACATCGGAGAGGAGGCCAATTTGACGTCCTGGAATACAGTACTGAGGTGACTTACAGCGACTCCGACCAGGACCCTGACTCTGACAACAACAAAAACATGGCGGGTTCAGGAGAGGTGTGTCAGCATTATGTTCCTTTAATCCTACTTTACCACCCATTAAAATTCTCTCTCTCTGTCTGGCAGTTGGTGGCAAAGCAAAATCAGGTCATCAGGTCTAAAGTCATCAAACCAGCTGTGAAGCACACCTGTAGGTTTCTGGGCTGCGTGTCTCCCTGTAGTTTTCACATACAAAGCCAATCCCATCTTGGACCATTCTTAACATACTCACATCACGTCACATGCTTTACATAGTTTTCTGACTTGGCTGCAGGCCACCAAACAGACCAAGCTGATTTAATTTGTATGCAGGGTGTTTCTTATTGTCTTCTCATATTTAATTGCCATCCACCGTCAGTTTAAATCATTGTATTTTATATAGCCTATAGTTAGCAATCATTAACGTAGGCTACGAACAGCTGTGTGTGCAGTCACTGACCCAGCAGGAGGATTTTAATTTCCTTTCTCTCCTTCTTCTTCTGCTGCTTGAGGATCCTCTTGATCTCTTTGTCCACAGCAATGGTCTTCTTCTCCTCCTCGGACAGACAGCACAGACAGGTGCGGCGGCACCACGGCCAGGAGCCCGCCATGGCGAAAACCTCTGAAATGAAACTATTAAAAATCAGCTGTAATGCGCCGATAAAGACCGAGAATGAACTCCTTGTCCATTTGATGGCCATTAGTTGTTTTACTTTCTACATGACTCATTATACCTGTAAAGACTTGTTCTAACACACCTGTGGTCCTCCGGAACTCTTAGGCTACTGTAGCTGGAAACAATCACTAGCTGTTTAAATGGCTTTTCACACTTTTTACAGTAACATTAGCCTATAAAGTTAATGCATACAGCGTTTTAAACTTTTAAGTTACAGACACAAAACAATAAAGCTCCTCACCTCCAGTCAGACTGTCACACTCCCTGAGAACGAGCAGGTACAGGCTTTGATTGCTTTTCGCGGTCCATTCCCCACCGTGTCCCCCGTCCACACCTGCAGCTAACAGCTACTGTCGCTAAAGCGTCATTAGCCTCTCTCTCTCTCTCTCTCTCTCTCTCTCTCTCTCTCTCTCTCTCTCTCTCTCTCTCTCTCTCTCTCTCTCTCTCTCTCACGAAACGTCCTGCAGCTCGGGAGAGTCCCCCCGCGCCTACGGAGGAATGTGCAGCCGCTGTGGTCCGTTTAAAACTATCTGTGACAGGAATGCGCTCATGGCGACGCAGCCGCAAAGTGAGCGGCAAACAACCGCAGCAGCGCCGGAAGTCACACCGTTGTGCCCATTTAATAAAAGCATGAGGTTGCTATTTCACATTTTTCTTGGACAATTACACATAAAAGAACAATTTAGGTGATGAGTTTTAGTAATGCTGCTGGGTTTTACTGAAAATGGAATATAGTTAAAAGCATCTCAAAGACGGAGTTGTAAAATAGGTTAGACCAGGGATGGTTGTAACATATGAGTTGGTTGGTAAGTCATAGTAGTGACCATAAAAATAAAATTTAACAAAATGTGGAAATGTGCACCAACTATTATTATTAGTGTGTGTGTGTGTGTGTGTGTGGCTTGTCTTTCATGGCAGACATGGCACTCCTGGAGTGAGGGCCTCATGGGACCACACACAGAAGCCTACAGGTCTTACACTAATATTTAAACATAATAATTAAACAATTAAACGTTACTGTGTGTGTCAGACACATAGCCTACTGAAATTAAAAGAAAACATGTAAATACAACTAAACACTAAATTGTTGTTACAACTAACCCAAAATCTTGTTGTTACAACCAACCCAAATTTTTGTAGCCATAGCTCACCTTACAGTTTATGGTGCGTTCACAGACGTGCCTGTATAGTCGCATGAGTTTAATCGCTGGACTACATGTGTGAGTGTTCCCATACAACGTGAGTATACACAGCATGGTTTACAACAGCTGAAAAAAAAAGAGTATTTTAGCTGTGATTTAATTGCAGTAAATGGATAAAAAATGATGCCAAAATAACTAGGCTACATCATGATGCCGATTCGTTAAACATATGATTTTAAGTTTTGTCAGCTCCATCCACTAAATAACAAGCAAACAACCTTTAAAAAGCTTGTTTTCTAATGGATGTTTGCATCAATCAGGGCTATGTTATGCTAACTTGTTTAATAGTGAAGTACAACAATAGCTGTATCACAAAGCAACTAAGTGGCAGCAGACAGGTTGAGATCCGCTAGTGAAGACAAATCAACTTACTAACCTCAAAATTTACAAATAAAAAGATAATTTAATAAAATAATTAACACTGAGCTCCTCCTGCCTGCGGGCTCAGAGCAGAATCTGGTGCACAATGCTACTGACAGAGTTTTTGATTTGGTGTTCTTATTAAAATATTTTGTTGGCCTACTGTGCATATAACACTCATAGCCTACACTTGTACTGTGTATGTCAATGTTTATTTTGCAACAACTTCCAGTCTGTTTTCAGCCACCACAGTCAATTTTAACTCCCGTATTACATTCAATAACAGTCCCAGCTCATTATAGGTCCATGCAAAAAAAAGCTTGTGTGGTTCTTTGCCTGCATTACTTTAATTAATCTTCTGTAACTATGGAATAGACCATCTGCTTCATTTTAAGCCTGCACGCTCATCCAGTACGTAAACGGCCACTGGATGTGCGTTTTCAGTCGATTTAATGTAGACAGAGATCAACTAAAACGCAGCTAAAACACTGGTGGGGACTGAGATCATATTTGTTTTAAAACTCAGTTTTTAAAGAACAACGGACTAGCCTACCACACAGTCTGTAGTGTGGATGGGTTCTAAGTAGCCTATCTGTCAGTCGGCGGTAGGTAGGCCTATTGTCCCTCCACTCTGCCTCGTCCACTCCACACAACAGTCGGAAAAGTTTCACTTACTGAAGCAAATTAAGCGTGCATGTTCACGTCATTCGCGTCGCTCATTCGCATTACCTGGCAGGAAGAATTCGCATTTATTTGCCTCTTTGCATTGACTTGGTATGTAATCCCGAAACGCTAGCTTTGCGTGGGCGCACTGACAACTAGCATTTAAGATATCTTGATAGATAGACACACATTAAACATGATTTAAGTTCAGTGAGTTTAACTGCAAAGCAGGCAATGCTATAATAAGTTTTAAAATAACTTTTTACCTTCTAAAATTGGCTTTGCCTGTCACAGGGGGCTACTTTTCCCCATGTGGAATAAGGACTAAACTCAACAGAGTTCCTGAGTTCCTGAGAAATTTTACAACTGACCCCTGTTACAACCATCTCTGTGTCCCCTATATCCTCATTAATTATGTTTGATATTATTCTCTTCTTCTTTTCTCCAGTACAACTCTGGCTAACAGATTAAGTTTTTACATGCAAAACACATGATCAATTTGTAAAATATGAGGCATGTCCTTAAATCTTAATCTTATTTTAAATCTTATTCTTAAACATAATTTGCCTTTACTATTAGGCTAGTTATTTTTAACAGCTGTAAAAAATCAATGATTGCATTGTGACCAAAGGTGCAACACGCGTAGGTTGACTCCATACTGGTTATAGTTCAGAAGTAGACAGTATGTTATTCTTTGTTGATACTGAACTCTCCTCTGGCACAATGTTCAAAAGTAAACAAGCTGGTCACGAGTTTTACAGATGGATTCATGGATGACATGAATATGACAGAATAGCTACGCAATGCTGATTGACAGCAAATTAATAGCCCACGTCTATGGCTGAATGTTTCATGCTGTCTTTGATGTTTGACACTGACATGAAAACACCAGTATGATACTATGCTCCCCGCGACCCGACCCCGGATAAGCGGATGAAGATGGATGGATGGATGGATGCTATGCTGACACTGTATCATTCAGATTTATTTATTATTTAAACTTTCAACCATATAGTTACTTAGTTATTTGGGGGCTTATTTCTGACACCGATGATGGACTGACTAAAGTACAAATCATGTTTCATGGAAGAATCATCGAAACCCTTTAGCCTACATGTGGTCCATTCTACAGGATATAAAGTCTAACTAATGGCAGATGCTACCTGCTACCTATTTATTTATTTGTGTTGCTGGTGTTGTTGTTTTTTTTGCATTCTGTATCTGTTATTCTATTGCTGCATGTGTTTGTGTTTCAACTAAAACGTTTCTCATGGTCAGAAAGCAACATTATTTTGAAAAACTTCTACCGGAAGTTAATATTCTTTCATTCAGCTGGATTTGACAGCAGCATGAATGAGTGGGCTGCGCTGCGGATAAAGTTTCGGCTGAGGCTTCCCTGCTTATGTTTCAGCTAAACTGGAGTGAAATCACGGCCCGCAGGAGTTTTACTGAATTGTTATTTACTACATGCTGAAAGATACAATTTTACATTCCATCAGGAATCTTCACAGACATCCACCAGGTTATGTTTTTTCCTTGGTGTACATTTGGAAACTTTACTAGTTAATCTTAACTAAAAATATTAAACTTTCATCTGGTTATAAAAAATATAACAGCTATGTAAAACACAAACAGCTAAATTATACACTCATTACATTTGTAATAAAATATACTAAGTGATCCAATAAAACACAAGCTCATTGCTGACAAACACATGCCTGTAGGAATCATACAAGTATAAAGGATGGAAAGAGTGATCCCCTTGCAAGTGTTTTCCTAGCTGAGATGACATGTACAACAGGCATTTTGTCTGTCCTCCTCTGCTGCTATTCTGATGTCAATCTTTTGTCTCAGCCACCCGAACCGGTTGGTCCAGGCTTTCAGGTCTCAGATATTGAGATCACTTGATCCACTGCCATGGAAACAAGTGAGGTGAAAGAGCAAGAGAGGTGTGCATGGAGGGGTCTTGTTCGTGTTATAGGCCTATAAGTGTATAAAGTTATAGATCTACTACATGTATATTTCATGACACTTGGTTAACTTTGTTTTACAGAGGTGTTAATCCTGTAAAAAAACAAAAACAAAACACGGCCCTTTGAGATGGGCCTACTTGTGATATGTTTTGTGGCTTAATGACAATTTATTGTTGAGGATACTTTTGTATTTAATTCACATAGAAAGTTTGTTTACATGAATAATATATATAATATTGAAATGAACTAAGTAAGCACTGGGGAATCCTGCACAGCAAGACGGTGTGTACTGACACTAACAGGATTGTATCTTTTTAATGTTTTCAGTTACAGGAAGGTTAGATATCTGAAGACATCAGAAGTGAGTCTCCAAGAATGATACAACACATTGTCTAATTAGGTCTGCTCTGTAGGTCTTGAATCATCTTGTGGATGAATCCTCATAGGCAGCCACAGTAGCAGAGAGATCAGCAGGAAGGAGAGCGGGGGGGGAGATGAGACTTTGTCCCCTGTTGCTGGCTGCTGTGGGAAACAGAGGATGATCAATGATTAATCTGACAACAGCCGTCATCAGACGCTGACATGAGGGAGACGATGGAGACTCTGCAGTCTGTTTCCTATCATGTTAACCTCACTTCTAAGAACAAATTGACTTATGCAAACTGTCGTTAAGCAAGAGTAATCACTGAAACTCAATTGTTAAAACAAGATTTTAAAGCATGATTGTTTTGGGGGAGTACACTAACTAAGAACGCAACAAAATCTTTCAAGACATTTGCTCATGCATGTCAGAGGTAGAGATGAAGTGTCCAGCTTATGCCAGTGGTTCACATCCTTGTTGGCTTGTGTCCTCTTTAAATAAAGAGGTGAGCCCTCAGGTTCCGTCTGCATATGAATTGTGAGCAGTTCCACCAAAGAGTGAGTAAGTAAGTAAAGTAAAACTTTATTTGTATAGCACCTTTTTAACAAAGTTTTCAAAGTGCTGTACAATATGAAGCAGAAACATAAAAATTCAAGGTTCACAAGAGAAAAACATTTAAAAGTTTGCACGTGCACACACACACATACAAACGCAGTACACATACGACCAAAGAAAGCATTCCGCAACCAGACACTGAGCAAAATGGAGTTATCATAAAGCTAACTTAAGATAGTGGGGTTTTTAAATGTTTTTTGAAACAGACTTAGCTGATCTAATGAGGGAGGAAGATTGTTCCAGAGCCTGGGTGCTAGGACAGTGACTGCCTGCTCAAGAAAAAAAAGGTGGAGTTCTCTCCTGCTCTGTTTTTCATTTAGCAACCCCTCACATTCATCTTGTTGGTAGTCTCCCACCTCTCAGGTTAGGAACCACGGCTGTACAACAGTTTTCTTACAGTCATTTGTAGACATGCAAATGAAGATTGCAATTTATTTTACATTCCATTACAAAGACTTAAACATAATGTGAGGATGTTCTTCATGAAGATCACTTTTTATTAAACTTGGAAAAGTGCACAGACACATGAACATGTGGATTAAAAGGAAAAAACAAAACAGACTAAATTAAACAGGAAAAATACATAAACACTAGGTATAAAACAGGCCCATTCATAAAAGCTAAGTGTTTGTTGAATGATGAGTCATTTTCTGTGGGCTTGTGGCATGAGTTGCAGCCCGAGTTAAATCCGGCTGAGATGTGTGCAGGTCTAGTTGTTTTGTCATGAGTCATCACTGAAGATCTTCCTGATCATACCAAACATACCCAACCACGGTTTTGTTGTTTGTTGTGACACACTGATTCTTTTAGGTTAAATTACGTGGGCCTGTGTGTTTTGAGGTACAGCAGTTTAGCCTTGAAAACTGCGAGAAACTACCAGCCAATTATTTAAGTTGAATTATTGAAATGTTTTAGGGTGAATGGATTTAATTATAAAGCCATATCCCATAAACTAACTTCAAAAAATGTCTGTGAATTGAGCCTCAATGCATTGATATTGATTTGGATGTTTCTTCTCCTTATATTTTTCCAGATATGATAGCAAGATGTAAATGTTCCGTACTTGTATTGCACCTTTCTAGTCTTTTCGACCACTCAAAGCACTTTTACACTACATCTGCATTCACCATTCATACACTGAGCCTAAGTGCTCAAACGGAAACTAACATTCACACACACATTCATACACTGGCGGAATAGCCGCCAGGGGCAATTCAGGGTTCAGTATCTTGCCCAAGTACACTTCGACACGCAACCAGGGGGAGCCAGGGATTGAACCGCCGACCTTTCGATTAACAGCTCTACCTCCTGAGCCACAGCCACCCCAAGGTTCGAGGTTCTGATACAGGTCAAAAGTGCCTGTTTTTATGCAAGGCAAAAAAACCTTTTTACTAAATTATGTGTTTTATTGAATCTCACTCTTGTAACTACATCTCATGTCCACAAGATGTCACTTGGCTCAACAATATTGCCACAATACTGCCACCTCAGTACACTCCAAAGTATTAAGAAACCCAGTGACATTGTTGTAATTCTACTGTTAAAACTGGGATGATGCTGGTGGTGAACACCTGAGGAGCATTTTGCCTTTGCTTCTGTCACAATCACCATTATCACCATTGGAGTGACTGAAAACACTGACAGGATGAATAATAAGGCATTAAGTCATCAGCCTAGGAGCCTACAATGCTACAAGAATTTCTCTTCGGGCTTGGCTGAATTTATCAGTGGAAAGTACAATTGCTAACAAGTATTTTCATCTCTGCATTCACAGTTAACAACTCTCTACTGCAGCGGTGGAAAATAAATATCATCACTATCCAGTACTGTACATAAGAGCAGTTTTGAGGTACTTGTGTTTTACTGGATTATTTCAAATTTGTGCTGCTTTATATTTTTTCCTCATTATATTTGAGAGCAAAACATTGTACTTTTTACTCCTATATATTCACTTGACAACTAATTACTAGTTACTATGACAATTAGGATTTTATACACATGATGTGATGTTGCAAATTAAACTCCTCAACATTGTATAAAGTAGTTAAAATTAGCTTCACGCCTAACATTAAAATGCTGCTTTATATTAATTAACATAAATTATAATCCAGTGAACAGTGGCAGCTACAGGATTTTAGAAATAGGGTGGCCACGGCGGGGCTGTACAGGACCCCAATGGTCCTGATGGGAATTGTTATTTAAAATAGGCTACTTTAGTGTTCCCTCTGATTCAGAGAGAAAGACTGAGGTTTTGTGTTGCAGGCTTGACTTGTTGTGTGATCGACAACCTCTGGTTGTGACCACAACAAGAAGGGGCACATCCTCAGCTTTGGCTGGCTCAGGCGCAAGTCTGTGTCATTACAGCTAACTAGTTAATTAGGAGAGCTAGTTAACCGAGGTCTCTAACCGACTGCTGCCTAGGCTGATTGAGACAGACTATAGCTGTGATCATGACTGTAGCCATGGGATGACATAGCTTTGGCCGGTGCTGTCTCTGTGATTGTGGCTGTGGCCATGGCGGTGCTTTGGTTGTTATGATTATGGCTGTCAACCACCACAGCCAAGCTGAGCAGCTGCAGCTATGGTAAGAGCCAGTGGCTGCATACTGTTAGAGCTCTGCCTTTTGACAGGAGTAATGAGCAATAAATGCATGTGATATTAAGTCTTGTATAATTTCTCTTTTCTGTAGTATCTGCAGAGCCTTAGCCGAAACTGGCAGTGTATTATAACTGGACTGGACCAAATGCTCCTATGCATCAGGGTGATCAGATGACTCTTCAAGAGCTTCATAAAGCTGAGTGTGAGGGGGGAAACCTATTTTGGTTTATGTGCACATGTCACATAATTGTTCACTGAATCTTTATTTTTGTCCCAGCTTTGACATATTAATACAAATATTACGACTTAAAAAACCCAAAGTTTCTGCCCTGCCAACTCTGTTGGCTTGGTTTATGCCAATAATATAATATGTATATTGATATAACATTGTATATAATGATATAATACTCAAATGCATTTCACATGTGATTTCAACATGTTTTCACATGTTAAATATCAGTTTTCATGTGCAAAACAACAAGTACATGCTGTCACATTTGCGCATATGTAATGTGTACATAAGTACACATTACTGTTAATACTTGTGTACTTTTAATTGTTTTTACTTTTAAGTACAATTTAGAATGCAGGACTTTTACTTGTGGTAGGCTACTTAAGTAAATAGTCTGAATAATTCTTCCACTACTGCTCTACCCTATGAAGATAAAAACAATGGATTATTTCTTTTCACAGATTTAACACAAATTATTACTCGCTAAAGCTTAACCACTACCACAACAACAAGATATTCTACTGCCTGCTACACAAATGACTTGTGGAAAGTAACTAAGAACATTTACTCAAGTCATGCAAATAGTGAGGTACATCAGTATTTCTATTCTTCTGTATTATACTTATACTCCATTTCATTTCAGGGAGAAATATTGTTACAATATATGATGCACTGTAAGAGGTTAAACTTTTAACAAATCACTGATAATGACCATTTAAAATGATAAAAAAGTATAACCCTCTAAAATGAATAAAAATAATTTATCTGTGCACAGTAAGGTCCCAGACCTAAAAGAAATCCACTGTCCAACAGTGATTTCTTGACTATAGTACTTTTAACCCCAAAGCTTTGCCGATTCACACAGCGGCCCCAGGCCTGACCTGCTGACACGTCTGTCACGCACACCCCGTTTGGTAGCGAGAATCATTACACTTGAACAGCCTACTCACCAGAAAGAGAGTGTTGCCAGCCACCAGGTTCTTATGGATCACAGCGGTGAGCGAGCCTCAGACACTCAGGTGTCAGGCCCTCAACGTCTCACCAGTATTTCTGAGGGGAGGTTTGAAGTCCCAGAGTCCCAGACTCTGACCGTACGGTTTTCACCACCCAGCTCTGAGTGTCAAAGTCCTCTCACGCGTGTGAACCTGCCGACAACGCCAAAATTTGAGCTTTTCAAATAAATAGCTCAGGCAAACTTTTATTCAAGTCTTCTGCAGAAGGACTCACAGCAACACACATACAGGTGCTGGTCATATAATTAGAATATCATCAAAAAGTTGATTTATTTCAGTAATTCCATTCAAAAAGTGAAACTTGGATATTATATTCATTCATTACAAACAGACTGATATATTTCAAATGTTTATTTCATTTAATTGTGATGATTAAAACTGACAACTAATGAAAATCCCAAATTCAGTATCTACAAAAATTAGAATATTACTTAAGACCAATACAAAAAAAGGATTTTTAGAAATGTTGGCCAACTGAAAAGTATGAACATGAAAAGTATGAGCATGTACAGCACTCAATACTTAGTTGGGGCTCCTTTTGCCTGAATTACTGCAGCAATTTGGCGTGGCATGGAGTCGATCAGTCTGTGGCACTGCTCAGGTGTTATGAGAGCCCAGGTTGCTCTGATAGTGGCCTTCAGCTCTTCTGCATTGTTCGGTCTGGCGTATTGCATCTTCCTCTTCACAATACCACATAGATTTTCTATAGGGTTAAGGTCAGGCGAGTTTGCTGGCCAATTAAGAACAGGGATACCATGGTCCTTAAACCAGGCACTGGTAGCTTTGGCACTGTGTGCAGGCGCCAAGTCCTGTTGGAAAATGAAATCTGCATCTCCATAAAGTTGGTCAGCAGCAGGAAGCATGAAGTGCTCTAAAACTTCCTGGTAGACGGCTGCGTTGACCTTGGACCTCAGAAAACACAGTGGACCAACACCAGCAGATGACATGGCACCCAAACCATCACTGACTGTGGAAACTTTACACTGGACTTCAAGCAACGTGGATTCTGTGCCTCTCCGCTCTTCCTCCAGGTTCTGGGACCTTGATTTCCAAAGGAAATGCAAAATTTACTTTCATCAGAGAACATAACTTTGGACCGCTCAGCAGCAGTCTAGTCCTTTTTGTCTTTAGTCCAGGCGAGACGCTTCTGACGCTGTGTCTTGTTCAAGAGTGGCTTGACACAAGGAATGCGACAGCTGAAACCCATGTCTTGCATACATCTGTGCATGGTGGTTCTTGAAGCACTGACTCCAGCTGCAGTCCACTCTTTGTGAATCTCCCCC
>NC_060153.1:17390870-17392882 GCF_021292245.1 Micropterus dolomieu
TTATGAACAAGCATTGATTACATTAGGTGAAGGAGTGTCTTGCTGAAAATAAAAACACTGCACAAGTAACTTTCTTTTCAGCACTAATATCAACAACAAATAGCAACAACAGTTAACATAACTACTCAAATAGAGGCAAACGTAATCAGGTAACTAAAGATTTAATTAAATTCAAATATAAATGCTTTGAGTCTTTGGAGACTGCAGTCTTTTTACATTGAAAGTTCAGTGTCTGGACCATGTCACACTTGGGTGAGACAGGGGTTTTCCTTTTTGATGTGGTAATAAAACAAAGAATAAGGTCAGTTGCCACGGAAACGTGTGTGGGGGGGCCAGTTTTGATAGGCTGTTCAGGGAGATGCCAATGGCTGGTTCGTGTCCCTTTGTCAGTTTAACAGTCAGGCCCCGCGTTATCAGCTTCGGAATCAAAAAGGTGCCAGTTTTATGGTCGGGATAGCACTTAGAGAAAGCAACTTTGACCCCTCCCCTTCTTCTCTGGGGAGGAGAAAGGAATTTAGGGTAGTTCCAAATTTATTCAATGTAAAATGCACAAATCCACACCGTTGTTCACTACATTTGTGTTTAAAGAACAAAATGTGGTTTTGAGCAGAAAATGTACTATTTGGCTAATTGTGTGAGGTAGGTGTGTTGATGTGTTAAGAGTTTTGATAAAGTAACTTAAGTTTAGGTAAATGCTTGTTAGCAATTAAAAAAACTAACAATTTTAAAGCATGTTTAGATGCATAAACGATCAATGAGTATGGTTGATCAGTACATTTGCCAACCTCCAGACACCGTAGCCTAAATCAGGAGATGAAAGCTCACCAGAGTATCTGGGGATCTTCTTCCAGAAAAACTGCTAATTGAAAATTTTTCTGCATTCTAGTGAATATATAGAGTAATTTTGTTGCCGCAATATGGAGTCAGGAGGACAGGTAAATGAAAAATTGGACTCTCAGCAGAATTTGGAGGGTAAAATAGATGAGTGGATGTCATTGAATTTTGTTCACATATATTATTAACAGATGGATTGGTGAATTGATTTTAAAATTTGTAGTACTCACCTCAATGGTGTAACATATTGGTTTGAAAACTGTTGATCTGTGAATACCACTGTCAAAACCATTTTCTGTATTTCTACATTCTTCATATTCGCAGCTATTTTAGTAAAGCACATTATGATTAAGATGGCTATCATACTTAGTTTAATAATTCTCCTGGAAAAGTGGTAAATATACACACTACCTACCTACCTCTCCTGGTTTGCACTATATATATATATATATATATATATATATATATATATATATATATCAAAAACAGCAATTTTTTCTCTTTGCATGTTTAACCTAGAACACTATATGGCATGTTACTTAGTATCAACAGATAATGTTCCATTTGCAACTTCAATCACAACATATAGGACATGAATTAAAATATGAAATCTATACGTACAGTGGGTATGGAAAGTATTCAGACCCCTTTAAATATTTCACTCTTTGTTTCATTGCAGCCATTTTCCAAAAATCAAAAAAGTTCATTTTATTTCTCAGTAATGTACACTCAGCACCCCATCTTGACAGAAAAAAACAGAAATGTAGAAATTTTTGCAAATTTATTAAAAAATAAAAACTGAAATATCACATGGTCATAAGTATTCAGACCCTTTGCCGTGACACTCATATTTAACTCAGGTGCTGTCTATTTCTTCTGATCATCCTTGAGATGGTTCTACACCTTCATTTGAGTCCAGCTGTGTTTGATTATACTGATTGGACTTGATTAGGAAAGCCACACACCTGTCTATATAAGACCTTACAGCTCACAGTGCATGTCAGAGCAAATGAGAATCATGAGGTCAAAGGAACTGCCTGAAGAGCTCAGAGACAGAATTGTGGCAAGGCACAGATCTGGCCAAGGTTACAAAAAAATTTCTGCTGCACTTAAGGTTCCTAAGAGCACAGTGGCCTCCATAATCCTCAAATGGAAGACGTTTGGGACGACCAGAACCC
>NC_060153.1:17392982-17414590 GCF_021292245.1 Micropterus dolomieu
CAACCTCCTTCCCTCAGTTAGAGCATTGAAGATGGGTCGAGGCCGGGTCTTCCAACATGACAATGACCCGAAGCACACAGCCAGGATAACCAAGGAGTGGCTCTGTAAGAAGCATATCAAGGTTCTGGCGTGGCCTAGCCAGTCTCCAGACCTAAACCCAATAGAGAATCTTTGGAGGGAGCTCAAACTCCGTGTTTCTCAGCGACAGCCCAGAAACCTGACTGATCTAGAGAAGATCTGTGTGGAGGAGTGGGCCAAAATCCCTCCTGCAGTGTGTGCAAACCTGGTGAAAAACTACAGGAAACGTTTGACCTCTGTAATTGCAAACAAAGGCTACTGTACCAAATATTAACATTGATTTTCTCAGGTGTTCAAATACTTATTTGCAGCTGTATCATACAAATAAATAGTCAAAAAATCATACATTGTGATTTCTGGATTTTTTTTTTCTTTGTGTTTTTATGTCTCTCACAGTGGACATGCACCTACGATGACAATTTCAGACCCCTCCATGATTTCTAAGTGGGAGAACTTGCAAAATAGCAGGGTGTTCAAATACTTATTTTCCTCACTGTGTGTGTGTGTGTGTGTGTGTGTGTGTGTGTGTGTGTGTGTGTATATATATATATATATATATAAAAAATGAGTTTACCTTCCGATGTGCATGTGTGTTCACCCATATGTGCTTGTGTGTTTTTGGGACAGGACATGGGTCAAGATGTTGAGCTGTACTTCCAGGAAGTGTTGGCGGCCCTAGAGCAGAGCGCAGAGGAGGGCAGCAGAGGGGAGGGGGGGGGACTGAGGAACCGTCTTCAGCTGCTGTACAACAAGATTGTCGCAGACACAGACTCAGGTATGACCTCTCTGGAAAGGAAATATAGCTAAGTCATGCAAGTGACTCTCTGAGGTACAGCCACTCTGTCTTAGGCATTGAACAACTTTTTGGTTTAGCTAAACATGAGTAAAAGAAGGAGAACCACAAGAATCAGACATGAGATAAGGATGTTACTGTGTTGGACGAAGTTCTAGCAATCTTGATTTTGACTGATGAAAACATTCTAACTAAACACAACATTAGGGTTACTTGCTATTATGTTGCATTAAATTATGTCCAATTCAGTTGTAAAAGGATGATAAATGGATGACAGGGACTGAGTATGCATATTTTGTTGAGTCGCATCTCTCTAAATAATTCTGACCACTTGTTTGGCATTCAGCTATGCCATTGTCCTGGTTTGCAGTCTGAACAAAGCATTTCTTTTCTGATGTTGAAACTCAGAAATGGGGTTGGTTTCACAAAAGTGATACGTCAATGATTGTTGTCTGCACATTGCAGGATATTGCAGACGTTTGTGAGTTATTCAGGGCACTTGCTTGCCCAAGGCAGTTGTTTTGATTGGTGAAACATGACTGTCTTTACATTTTCTTGAGCATATATTTATTCTTCACTGGAGCAACTTCACTGTAAGCCGGTGCAGTGGTGTTCAGTGTGCGGTTCAGCTGTGTTGGACAAGTTACTCAGAAGTTGTAATATATTACTAGTTACTCATTACTCCTTAAGAAAGTAATAATATTACTTTACTCATTACTTGGTGATAAAAGTAACTAGTTATGGTACTCGTTACGTTGCTATATTACTTTCACTACCAGCCCCCTTCACCACCAAACAAAGCAGTCTCTCCTGACTTTTATTAATATAATATTCGTTTTTACTAAACATAGAACGTTTCTTAATGCCACCGGCTGAAATAAAAAAAAATAAAGCAAGTTAATCCCGACTTTTGAACTACTGTTTCTCTACACATGTATTTATAAGGGCAGTATTCAGTATTTTTACAAAACATTATGTTGCTTAACACCACTCTCTCGACAAGTCCAAGCATCAGTGGCAGCTGTGGCCGGAGTTTCTTTCTGTAAGTGTAAGCTGCGCTGCTTTAGCAGATGCCTCAATAAATTGGATGTAGAACTGTTCACGGTTGAAAGCTTTTTGCTGGTCGCACAAAGTTTACAACGGACGACAACGTTCTTTGCATCTTAGAATGTGACACAATAACGGCAGTAACGTTACTTACACCTGTGGAAAGAATGCCTCTCTCCCTTGTTCTCCTTTCTTCGTTTAGCTTTTTGGCTAACAGCTGACTTGAACAACATAAGATCTGGTGCCGCTGACTTGCTGCGCATTCAAGTCAAGGATGGGGCGTCCAGTAACGCAGTAATGCAGCGTTACTTAGTTTAGTAACTGTAATAATATTGCTGTTTTGGAGAAGTAATCCGTTACTTTTCCCAGTAAATAGTAGTGTAATATTATTACAGTAACTGTACTGCCCAACACTGCTGTTCAGCCACACATTGTTGGGCGTTGGACATGTTTTGGCACACCGGCTGTTGCTGAGATCAAATGTGTGACCTTACCTTTATCTAGTGGTATCCTCCATGACCAAATCAGTCAAGTCAGTTGTCTGTATTTTTATAACTTTCCGGATATCTATTTCTATGACATACAATCTTTTCCTTACTATTATCATGTTAGCAGCGACCCATCCGTTGAACTTGCTCTTCCCTCATCCCAGCTGGGAGATGAAGGAGTGGAAGTGTTCACAGAGAGGAAGTTGTAGGGGTGTTTTGTTTTGAGTATCATTGTGACAGTTTTGGTCTCTTCCTATTTCCCTTCCTCCGTGTGTGTCTGTGTGTATTGCAGAGCCATTGTCCAGTGGACCACTGTGTGACTGCCCTATTCCTAACCCAGAGATGAGCTTCCACCTGTGGACAGAGGATCTGGATATCTGTGAGTGGCTCTGGACACCATGGGGGGTCTAAAGGAAGTTGTTAACAGGCAGCCAAACTGAATTAGGCTGAAACTGGAATAATTACTAATAATTATTATTATTATGAAGTGAAGGAACCTGAAATAAAGGGAAAATGCATTGTGTTTTTACAAAAAAAGTCAAAATCTGTTATTATATATTTTCTGTAGAGGATTCCAAGTTTTATAATCCGTAATAGTTTTTCCCTGAGAACTGCCCTTTTGCATGGCTGCAACCATACAGGGAGAAATCCTTTATAAATGAAGGTTTATTTAACAACAAGTAACCTCGTTGGATGATATTCATGAATTTAATACAGTGTAGCTGAATAGCATTATAGAGCTTTTGAAAGTCATTCTGAAATATGTTATAAATTACTACATTAACAGTATGAGGCAGTTTGAAAGTGCAAACATTATTTAAAAAGAAAAGTAGAACACTTACAAGCATTCTGTCACATTGTGCGAATATCTGAGGGATAGTTTATCAGAGCTGGACTCACTTACAAACTGATTTAAACTGGTCAGATCTGAACTGAATTTTTGAATCCCTGCCGTGATTTGTGCTGCCTCGCTCTATGGGAGTGTCTGAACTGACATGTAAATGATGAATGTTGAAATGTTGACAGGGCGCGAGCTGGCCAAGTGGTTCCGATCGAGCTCGGTGTCAGAGCAGTTCTCCCTCTGTCCAGAGGACTTCGAGCTGGGGGAGTCACCCAGCGACTTGATGCTGTCTGACATGGCTCGCTTCTCTGTCATGTCTAATGACAGCGGCATCGAGAGAGACTTACTCCCCAGTGCTGATCCCTCATCATTGTCAAGTCTGGACACTGCCAGCATGAGTGCATCTTGGGAACAATGCAAAAGGTTATTCTAATACCTGTTATTTTTCATTAATTAAAGGCCGAGTGCTAGTTTTGTGTTGTTTACTTGATTTGCCGTCTTCTCTCACCAAGAACATTTACTGTAGGTCACAGGATTTTCATTCATGGAAACTCTTGCACACTCTTGATAGTTGACTTCTCCTTTTCCCAGTGAGCAAGACTCATCGAGGCTGTCACGGCGCGGAGGCATCAAAATGAAACCATCCATGAAGGACAGTATGGTGCTGATGCAGGACACCCTGGAGGACCACTCAGGCCACGGAGGAAGTGGAGGGAGGGCCGGAAGAAGAGGGGTGACTCTGCAGAGGCGTGCAGGAAGTGTGATGCAGAACTCCTTCCCCAAGCAGCAGAAACAGTTTACTGCCAGGATAGTTGTCATGGGGGATGACAGAGTAGTGGGCCGCCTGGCCAAAGCCTACTACTTCTTCAGGTGAGGGACTCATCATGTCACAAGATGCAAGCACAAGATGGTAAAGCTTCTTTGACCAACAGCTGGTGATTTGTGTGTGACTGAACTGCTGGAATATATGCCTTTCATACTGTAGTAGTTTCGTAATATTCTCTGGCAACTGAGATCTGTCAGTATCATGTATGTTTATCTTTCTCATGAATACAACCCCCCTGAGGGTCACAACCTGGTCCCATGGGGGTCGTGAAAATTCTACTATAGACACAAAAATAACTTAAAAATAACTAGATGGACTACAGTTTAATCCAGTAGGTGGCGGTAATGCCAACCGCTATAAAACGCCAAAGAAGAATCAGGCCCGATTAGACAGAAGCGCTTTGCAGGTTCGAAAACGCAGCAATGCCTTTTTTGACTGAATTTGGAAAAGAGCAAAGCACTGCGTTTTTTTCATGTTGCTAGGCAACCACCAAATCAGCGATCCTGTCAGTCTAATCAAAGATTATAGCGCCAGAGATCTGTAATTTTTGGCTTGCTGCTTAGTAATAACTGTCATATTAGCAGAAACTTAATCACAACTCAACAAACAGCAGGAGACAGGGAAAGGGAGAGGGGTCGCGAAATATTTTCAATCTCAAAAAGGGGTTGGACTGCCAGAAAGGTTAAGAACCCCTGTTATAGATGAAACTAGGACACCTGTATTTGGAACAATGATGCCATAAGTGTATGATGGAAATTAATTTGTCACAGTAATAGAAAGCTAGATGTGGCACGTTCACATCTAATCATAAATTAAACTTGTATTTCCTTATATACTGTATTAAGGCCAACACTGTCAATTAAGCCATAACAGTACAATTTGATTACTGGAGAACCATTAAATCATTACTTTACATTATTTCTGTGGCATGTTTCGGGAAGCTAAACAGTTGACATCTAAAACCTTTTTACTGAGATTGTTGATCTGCGAGTGGTCAAGCGTGCACGCACTTTGTGTTTCTCACGTATCTTTGGTTTTGTCTTTGCAGGAAAAGGGAAGCGCGGAGGCTTTTTCTTACAATGAAAGTCAACCTCCAGTTTTACTACATCCCTGTTTGCAGGGCTCCAACTGCCCTCTCCTCTGTCAAGGTAAACCAACTTCCTCTTGTGAACACACCATCAGTCTGTTATTGTGTGAAAGTCACGCCTCTAGAGATAAGAAGACAAATGGTGCTTTTGTCGTAACAGAAGATCGGTATGTCAAAATGTCCATTCATTTGCCAAGAACTGTCGATCTGTATTATTGATACGATAGGAGTCATTAAAAAGCTTCAAGGGTAATGAAAATGCCAATGAATTGCATAAGACATGCAAAAGAAATGATACAATTGTTTCTTAAAAATATAAACATTTGCAGGCAGATTTTGCGTCAAGTTCACGAGTATAGACTCCACAGAACATTCTTGAGATCTTATTATAAAATTACTGCCAGATTCTGTGTAATTTGTAATTATCACTCACTTTTTCTTTCCAAGAATCTGTTTTAGTTGTTCTATTCTTTTCTTTTTATGTCAATTAGATCACTCTGTTAGCTCAGGTGTCTTTTCTCCACCAAGGACTTCCATATGAACAGCTGTTTGCCCCTGGTCTTTAGATGTGGATAATTTTTTATGGAACTTAATAACAGCAGTGGAATTCACATTCAGCAACACATCATCTCTTTAATTACTTGCTGTCCTGCACAAAGAACAGAGGCAGTCCTCACAGCTGACACACAAAGTGCGCCTCATTTGAGCCAAATCACACATTTCTGATGGCTTGCTCTGTGAATGGATCTCCAGGTGCAGAATGCACAGAAACAAGGAGTAATAGTCTTCTTTTGGTGGTAGAATGAAACTTTAGACTGCTCTTAATTTGCCAGATTTGATGTATTTTTGGTTCCACTTTCATGTTCTTCTTTTCTAGGAAAATCTCAGTCTATCCAAGGGGAATCCCTGCACTCTTGGTTCCTACTTGAGCATGGTGGACCCTTGGTACAACTCCAATATCAAGAGCTTAGGCTGCATGATCTCCAAACTGGCTGAGATGGTATGATCGAATTCAAAACAAATCTGACTTATATCTAAAAATAACACTTTTCACAGCAGGCCTATGGTAGATGAAATCTTTGTGTTTGAGTGACTGGTGAGAGAGAAGATCAATGGACATTTGATTCTCTTTTGCTTAAATACTTGGAAATTTTCTCTTCCACTGTGTTGTAGCTTGTCTTGTCTGAACTTTACAGACATCTACGAGAATGTCAACACATTACCCCATCTCATTTAGTCAGCGTGGCAACAGTTCTCTGCAAAGGTTTAAACACAGGACGTTGCATAACATCTTTCACTGCGAGGAAAATAAATGTTGATATCACTGAAACCACAGCTCACAGAAAAAGAATAACCATGAAACTGAAAAAAGAAAATACTCAAAGGACCATATAGAAAATAAATGAAGTTGAATGTAATAATGTATAAATTATATATCAGTCCAAGGGAAAATTCATTGCTTTAAGTGGCTTCTCTTTATGAGAATTATGGAAAAGCTTGTTTGGTTTTACGAAATGTTAATTCTTTCCCTTCCTTAATGTCCTCTAAATACTCAACCAGATAAAAGGTGATTTGTAACGCAAAGCTCAAAGTGCTTTTCTCTATTTCCGGCATCCTCTTGTCTTCCAGAACTTTTTAAATTACTAGAAAAAATTTACATTTATGGCAAAACCACACCAACTTTAAGTCGACTTGCAGCAGAGTAACATCTGTTACTGAAGCGACTCTGGGTTGAACATAGGCAAGCAGTTGACCTTTAAGGGACTCATTATATTCACTTGATACGACCAAAGTGTGACAAAAATGAATTTGTGGTTCCAACATCATGCAGGCAGGCGAATTCATTTCACATGCCTTTTGTCGTCTCTAGCAACAGGCGAACCCTGGGAAGCCAAAAGAACCCTTTGTGTCTGATGTGATTTCCTACTACGTTCGTACCGGCCAGCAGCCTGTCTACTTCAGTATCTACTTTGTTAAGGTAGTATGATACATTTAACATGTACATTTTTGTTTATGAGCACTAAAAGCACAGTGTACTCTCCAATCGGAAGAGTCTACTTAGCTTAACAAGCTTTATAAAAATATTTACATTTTTCAAGTCTGTCTTGATTTTAAATAGTTGTTTTTTCATTAGATCACGTTCACCAGCATGACAAAGGATCCTGTGGAAGATGTGTTTCTTACCCATCTGGAAATGGAGTTTCCTGAGTTCAGACAGATCTCAGCGTCAGTTAGAGGTGAGTTTGGTATACCTGTCCATCATTTTTCCACAGTTTTCTTTGATATGTGTTGTTTTTGTGAGCACAGCTTTGCATGTACAAACAGGTTTAACAACAGGCCTGTCTCTCAAACAGATAAACAGAAGAAGAGTTCAGGAGAAGTATGTGGAGCTGTTGTCTCAATGAATTACAGAAAGGTAAAGTGTTTATTTATTTCCTTATTAGATTACTACTGTAGCCAAAAGCCTTATCAATTACTAGACATTTTTGTGTCAGATTGTGTTGTTTGTGTTTGGGAAGCCTTTGTGTAAATGCATAACCTCTGACACTTGCATGCTTTGCTTGTGGGTGTGTCCAGGTGACATTAAGTGGCCGAGACATTGACAAAGGAATCTCAGTCAGGACATCAGGCGCTCAGATCAACGCTATTCCCACCAATGAAGCAGAAGGTACAGTATTTCGTACTGTTCCAAGGCCCGCTGTGTTTTTTTTTTTGTTTTTTTTTTATGTTTTATTATTGTGTGTTGCTCTTATGCTCCCTTTTTCTCTCTGCCTTCGTGTCATAGATCTGAACTGTTTGACACTAACAATGAATGAAACTCTGACAAAAAGTAAAAACAACATTGTGGTGAGTCCAGGAAACACCTCTGGTATTGCTCAAATATCTCAATGTATCCTTACAAAGGCTGTTTGTGTTAATGTAAATGGTTTATACTACAATAAACTCTTTGGTCCTTTTATTCAAGTCAACGATCCGGACCAGCAACATTAAGATTCGCACTTTGGAGAGTCGATCTTTCACTCTTACGCTGGATAGGGATTGTCGCCGGACCTACAGAAATGTGCAGAGGTAAGGGAGTTTAGCCTCAGTACTATTAAGTGATGTCATTTTAGCACTGCTGAATAAAGCTCTTTGGTTAGAGATCATTGATAGCAATTATTGATATCAAAGCACTAGCGGATCAAAGAGATCTCCAATAAGACCTCTTTTGAATACAAGTTACCAGCGATAGTGGGGTTTAGATGGGAACCCTGCAATTTGTATTTAAAATTGCTCTGTTAGGGTTTAGTTTGTGCCATAGTTTGATTTCCATCACTTTCTCAGGATTATTTTCTTTATAACAAGAGAAGTCTGCAAATTTAGTGTAACAATAGCTAATTAGAGGGTCCAGATCTAAAAATGTGCCCTTTTCACACAGTTTTAGTGAATCTGGATCGAGTTTCTGTGCAATCCAAACTGATCTGCTCTGTTTTGAACATGTTTGTGTTGTAGCATCGAGATCGCCCCATGTCTTGATCCGGGATACTTCGTCCAGAAATCCATGCGGTCCAAATTCAATTTGGGAGCAGACAAAGACGCTGGACTGAGCAAATACATGAGCAAAGGACTCCCTCTACCAATTAACACATTTGCTGGCATCATCACCTGACAAGATGGGGTAACAGTGCAGAGAAACTAGGGAACTGAGGTGTTGATAGGGGGAGTTGTTGTTGCCTCTTAGAAAACAAGGGGTCCACTCTGACACACGAAAAGACAAAATGGATCACCTTTGAGTCATACTGATATGTTCCTGAGAGAGAAAAAGTTTCAGTTTGCACGTGTGGAAAAAATACTATATTTGAAACTCGGCTTGAGACCAAATGCAACACATACTGTAGTGTGAAATCTTGCAGTTGATGGAATAACCAGTCGGGTCTTCATGAGTAAACTACTGCGCATACAGTACTTTAAGGCCGTAAGTGATATGCAGATTGGAATAATGCCAAAGAACAAATTGCCTGTGACAGTGGAGAGACCAGCAATGGAAAACAAGTAAGCAAAGATGTGTACCTGTATACATATAAAGGTTTAACTAAGGACTACTGACAACCGGATCACTAAACATGTGACATTGTCATAGAAACTCCACAGGTAATCTGGAAAATCTGATTTGAAGGGTTGATTGTAACACCTCCTACTTCATAGATACACTACCTTTAACTGCTTCCTTAACACACACATACATACATATATCAACATAGTTCACACAAAATAATGCAGACATACATACTTACCTGGCTTGTCAGCTTTTGAAATGTGCAGATTGTTGAAAGACTGGTACGATGACAGCTGACTAACAGGTCATTCCGAACCTATTACATAATGAAAGCTGAAGAAGTTGCAATTGATTGACAGTAGCTTTGGGTTTAGTGTTTGGAAATGTTCTGGAAAGTTTCTAGAACCACACTATGCTCAGTGCAGGAGCTACAGCAACGTGCAACGTCATGAAAGTACTACAGAACAGAGGGCAACTTTTGTGTTTCACTGTATCAGAGAGACACGGGGATCATGCACAGGCAGAGCCACGTAAAGAAGCTTTTAGACTTCAGAGTGCTAATTTTGTCCTTAGAGTCACTGTCTACTAACCAGACATGCAAGATTCTGTATTGCATGCAAGACGAAGTGCTAAACCTGAGGACATTCAAAAGTGAAACTTGTACACATGCCAGTAAATGTCTCATGTGTATCAGTGTCACCTCTGACACTGTGGTGTGTTACAGTAGGAATTGATAAATGTGCTAAACTGCACCTATTTGCACTAAAACTACAGGGTTTCTTTTACCATTTCCTTGTAGGAGTGGAACAACTGTGTATAAAGCATGTATGACATGTGTAATGTCATTACTTTAAATGACATAAATATGATATCCTCTAAGTTACAGATGGCTGTTCAAGATAAAAAACAAATTGGTTCAGTTGTTATTCATGAAAAAGAATAAAGGCATTGCTTTTTACACACTATATTGCCAAAAGTTTTGGGTCGCCTGCCTTTACATGCACAAGAAGGTTATAGACATTCCATTCTTAATCCATAGGGTTTAATATGGAGTTGGCCCACCCTTTGCAGCTATAACAGCTTCAACTCTTCTGGGAAGGCTGTCCAAAAGGTTTAGGAGTGTGTTCATGGGAATATTTGACCGTTCTTCTAGAAGCGCATTTGTGAGGTCAGGCACAGATGTTGGACGAGAAGCCCTGGCTCGCAGTCTCTGCTCTAATTCATGCCAAAGGTGTTATATCGGGTTGGTGTCAGGACTTTGTGCAGGCCAGTCAAGTTCTCCACACCAAACTCGCTCATCCATGTCTTTATGGACCTTGCTTTGTGCACAGTCATGTTGGAACAGGAAGAGGCCATCCCCAAATTGTTTTCACAAAGTTATGTGGTCTACCACTTTGGGAACAACAAAAAGTCAGCCACAATCACTTCCACTTTGTTATAATAGCACATAACACATATATAAAACAGTTGACCGTGGAATATTTAGGAGTGAGGAAATTTCACAAATGGACTTATTGCACAGGTGGCAACCTATAACGGTACCATGCGACCCGTTCTTTCACAAATGATTGTAGAAGCAGTCTGCATGCCTAGGTGCTTGATTTTATACACCTGTGGCCATTGAAGTGATTAGAACACCTGAATTCAATGATTCGGAGGGGGAAACTTTTGGCAATATGGTATATATGTGCTTCACTTGATTCCACATAATTATTAGATTACACACTCAAGAGCTTTATGTTACACTCCCACAGGTGTGATCGCAGGCAGTAAAGGTCAACTTCCTCCAGAAATGGAAGTGATGTGTTATTGGATGCACAACATAAAACCATGTGTGTGTGTGTGTGTGTGTGTCTGCTGGGTAAAAATCATGAGTTTAAATTGCGTGATCAATTTTGCACATATTTTTCATCTGTCATATACTATAAACAGGATGCCAATAAAAACAAGATGTGGTTGTGTAAAGGATTTTGTTTTGTAAAAGCGTGTTTGTGGTATATAATAAATGTGGGAAATGTCTGGTTGAATCGCAGCACTTATTTTTCTGAATAAACCAAGACGTAAATAATGCGCTGACTCAATGGAAGTAGCTCTTAACAGTTTTGCTTAGACGCACATTGGAGTTGTCTCTGCCGTGGTGTAAGTGCAGCGAATTGCCACCAGATGACGTTATTTAGTTTGTAATTAACCAGCGTGAGCAGTGGTCCACACAGAGAGAGAGACTTGCGCGCTGCACACGAAGCGGTACCTACCTGCTGGTGGGGCCCGCCGGAGCTCCTCGTGCTCCGTTCCTCTACAGGTTGGTTACTGACTATCGATGACTCAGTGAAATACAGCAGCAAACTCTGACTGCAAGACCCTCCCCGGTAGTTTCCCTTGCCGTTTCCCTGCCGCTGCATCTGGAAGCATACAGAGGACAATAAAAGAAGAGAAGAGGAGCTGCCGGAACGATGGAGAAGAATCAAGGATCTCCTCATCAGTACGGTTCACTGGCGCGCACTGAGTGGACCAGAGACAGCGACAAACAAGGTTACCTAACGAATAAATACAGCAATATTATTACTTGTCGATCTATCGACCGAGTTTAAAGTGACCTCTGGTTATATTTATCTCCTACAATATCGCTCTAAATTCTCCTAATGTTCTTATTACAATAACATTGCTACAGGGAGATACAGTGTCTTTGGGTGTAGCAATTACTACATTAACAGTGACTTCAATTTGTTTATACTTATCTATGGCATCACCACAATGTGGCTGTAAGGCTTTATAGGTTTGTGTTCTGTCTTGTTAACACTAAAATGTACAGAATAACTGTAGTTTGTAATTTTAGACTTTTACTTTTATACCTGCCATTTTAGTTGAAAGAACCAATTAATTTTTTCTAGTTGCAGCACAGGCAGCTGCTTTGAAAATGTCAAGAATCCACAGGTGCTTGTTCTACTAGTGTGTTTGTGTGTGCGTGTGTGCTGTGCCTGTGTTTGTATGGTGTGTGATTACTTGTGTTAGAGCAAAGTGGGGGCCCATTACTCAGTGGCCTTCACCTCAAATGATGAATAATGAGCCACATGTGAGACTTGGCTGGACATTGGCCGCATCTGAGCTTCAGCGTTCGAGAGACTATTAGGTCAGAAGCATAGGTCAGAAGTCACTGAAACTCTTCATTGCGTAGTGCTCCATGCAGTAATGATGTCCCTCAAACGCCTGCGACTAACAATTCATTGTTCAGGTGGGAAGTTTGCAAAGTCCTGCAGAATCTCTGTTAATCACTCAAATGTTTTTCCTGTGCACTGGAAGGTTTCATTCTTCCTTTATTCGTCTCAATCCCCCTTCCCGCTTTGCGCCTCCTCTTGTCCTCTCCTGCTCCCCATCCCTCCTCCTCTTTCCACTGCTTCTGCCTCTTGGTCTCTGGCTGATCGGTCTGTCAGCATGCTGTTCTGCCTCATTAAGAGTAAAAAGCACACCATGGCAGTGTAAAAAGCCAGGGATGGAGTCAAAGCAAAGACTGTCAACTGAGCTCATGATGTAATTCACATCTCCAGGGGTCAGGATAAAGAGAACGGCAGGCCTGGGGAGGTACGGGGTTGAGGCTAAGCAGAGAGAGATGAGAAACGCTAAATGTGAGAGAGGGTGAGAAAGTGTAAAGGAGGGAACATTTCAGAGAGGTCTGGTGATGAGTCATAACTGCTCAGTGGCAGAATAACCTTTCCTTGAGAGCCTCTGCAGCAACATGTTGTCTCTAACAGTGCAAGCATATACTAAGCAATACTCCAACACTAGAGGCAAAAATCAAATAGCCACTTTTGTGTGACTTCTTTTTCTATGTTCAACTTCCTGTTCACATGTGGTCAAGGTCACTATAATCTGAGGAGCACAATTTTATTATTTTTGTAAAACATTTGCACTTTACCTTTTATGTATTCCGACCTTATTAGGTATGGATGTTCAAAATCTTAACTTTGCACAAAGTAGAGGAGACAATAACGTGTCTTTTGATACTTCAGCTGAAGTGCTATGTTAAGCTAACCTTGAGGTTTAGCCAACATTAGCACACATGTCAGTTTGGGGCAAGTTGTCACATGTAATTACTTGCCCCAGTACAAATAAACACATAGAACATGCTCAAAAAACTATGTGAAATTGTGTAATTACCTCTGACACCAGTATTAAATGAAACTGTAAATAGAATATTATACACTGTTCAGTAGTTGACAGCAGCAGCCATATGCCTGGACTACACTTGACTGAATTCATGACAGGGTATATACGGTCTTATACCGTAGACGTGTAGTGTGTTAGTAGACAAACACACTACATCATACAGTTATTAATTTAGTTAGACAACAAGGGTAATAGACAAATAAGCTTGTAATTTATTTGCAATTGCAAAGAGGAATGTGTTTTTGAAAGAAGGAAGAAAATTATCAGAAGACAGAGAATGGCAGTACACCACCTGACATAATGTTAAAGGCAGTCAGGCAGGTGAAGTTGAACAAATCAATCAGAAGTACAGCTAAGGATTTTGACATAGGCTGCTGACATCTCTTTTGGCCTCATCTATGTGGAGCCATTTTCCTACAGTATTCCAAAGGATATGTGGTTTAAATGTGTGAAATTCAACAAATGGGCCTGAAATGCTTGCACCTCAGGCCAGGCAATTTATGTGGGCCAGAACTGTGACTCTGAATACATGTCTGATTAATCAGATATATATGTACGTCGTACAAAAATGAAAAATTTGTTGCATTAATGTGTTTAAACACCTCATCTGTATATATACATTTAAGCAAGTCATCTGCAGCATTAAATTCAATTACCATAGATCTATTTGCACTCCAGAGAACGTTTGATTGAAAGAGGTTGTCCCACATAATGTGTGCTTTGCCAACATTTTTGTTTTGAATTTATTTCTTTTCCAAATTCTCTAGGCTTGATTGTTTTTAGTTTTAGTTCTGTTTACAATTTGAAATTGAAATCAATATTCACAATTAAGTGTTCAAATTGTTTGATAATCCAGTGTGACAACTTACCCTATGCAGTGTGACAACTTACCTGCCAACGGGGCAAAAAGTGCACACTCTCTATTCAACAGTCTACAGCTCCATAATGAGGTAAGATATGAAGATGTAATGAATACAAAACTTCTGCCCAGGACTTCATTCTTTCATTTGGTATGACATTTGTACCATTCTGATGTACGGTGCTCAGTAAATATTAGACAGTGTGAAAAGTGTGACAACATACCCCGCTCTCCCCTACATTTTCTTTGTGATAACAGATCTGAGCCCAGCTCACAGTCCAGTGCTTCGGTCAGCTACATGGGAATTCCCAGAGACTTGTCTGATATTTTGACAGTGATTTCAGTGGTGATGATTGAAAAATAAAGTGTATCTGCTTGCTGGTAGTGGCTGGGATGTGATGTTGTGTCAGCAGATCCTGTTTATACTTTCAAGCACAAGGCTGCATCGGTTTTATGTATTAATCCTGGCAAATTAGCATTCAGCATCTTTACATCTGTAATGCCATGAGCATGCAGTATGTGAGCATACAGAGTGACATTAGAATACAAAGAGTGAGTGAGTGGCTCTTTGCATCTTTCTTTCACTCTCGCCTTCTCATTCTCTGGTAAACACACACACACACTATGCTTACTAAAACCTTCCTGTATATCTGCATGTGAAAATGTGCACACTCTTCTGCAATTGCTTACCACGGTCGCAGATGTTTTCTTTTAAATCAGCATGAATACTGAAACAATTATTTGGCTTTGGACATGTATTATGACAAGTATGCTTTCCTCTTCCATAATGGCCAAAGCCTCTGTGACAATGTCATGAATCAGACACTCCACTTTGTCTTTGTCAGAACCCTAAAGAGACCTTTTTTTCACAGCAGACATTTGCCTGTCTTGCTGACTTGTCACAGGTGGAACTAGCATTAACAAAGCTTCCTCCCACCATTTAAATCAAGGTTATTCGTCACCCGTTCTGACAAGTACAAGTGTATGCAGTGAAACAAATTCTGTTCAGCTGTTTGTCAAGTTCATTCAGTAGGAAACTCACTTTTGTTAAGGCAAATAAAACAGTTTGGCTGCTATTCACTTTATATGTGGGAAACAAAAGATTGTTATTTTATGTGGTTAATGACAAGGGAGAAGAAAGAGCTACTGCATTTAACTCTGTAATAAAGTAAAATAGGATTTTTCCCAGTTTTCCCAGTCAGTTTTAAAATTAGAAGGAAGCCACAAAATGCTTATTTATGATTCAAATACTTGTTAAATTAATTTAAAAAATGCAACCATAGAAAGTGTTAATGTTTTTGTTTATCTAATAGTAAGTGAGAAAAAACATGTTAACAGAGAGATTAGGCTTTTTTGCTACTCTATAATGCATGCATTTTAAGTAATGTCAGTTAATGCTTTCATTATGGGAAGTTGTAGATTTGTCTGCATGTCTTTTTTATACTTTCAAGGTTGTAAGGTTGTGTTGACGCTACACTGACGTCAGCCAGATTTGTCATAGTAACAGAGTACAGAGTGTCTGCCTGAAGATGTCTGTCTGTACTTCAGGATCCCTTGTTTGTCTGTTGCACAAAGCACACTGCACTTGCAAGCCCCCAAACAAAGCTCTAATGCCAGCAGGGATATAAGCCCATGTAAACCGGCAATTATCACCAAGCACGGTTAATGCTTCCCACTACGCTTTTACTACTACCCTGTAGTCATACAATCCCAGTTTGAAATTATGATGCCCTTCTCGTCTGTTTGGCCTTCTTTCATGCTAGTGCAGAAGACTTGAGTCAGAAGATTTTCCCCAAGGCTAAAAGTGACTAGAATAGAGCTATTATAAACTAGAGCCCTACTAAGTAATGGTGTGTGTGTGTGTGTGTGTGTGTGTGTGTGTGTATATATATATATAAAGGGCCCCGGGCGGAGTCAGGGACTGTGTGTCATTGGTGGTATTGGTATCTCCCATGTTGTGCAGCTCTCTCCAGGACCACTACTGTGCTAAATGGAACAATTCAAGAGCAGGCGGTGGTGGTGACTACCTTCAATTGTTGAGTCGCAGCTGTCACTGCAGGTCTTTGACTATCTGCCTTTAAGAAGGTCAACCATACTTGGATCTCAGGGTAGATTGAATTTAGTGTATGTATTTTGACATGCATGGCTAAAAAAATTGCTTTTCTAGAAGGTGTTTGCAGGTAAACGTTTGATATGCTGGTGTATTTGATTCTAGTGCAGCTCCTGCTGCTCATAGTGTACAGCTGTGTACGCTGTGTGAAATGCTTTGATGTCCTTTCATACCAAACAAACATTTCCAGGGACAGATTCATTAAATTGTTGTAAATGGTGGAGACGTGTCCAGCAAACAGTGTGCAATTTTATATTATTTGCCTTATATTAGATTGAGGATGGAATTTTCATCATGAGTTGTCTGTTTTATTTGAAAGGAGAAGCAAAGGGAGCAGTGTGTGTGGAGTGACATGCATAATGAGACAGATTTAAACACAGCTTTGTGTTTAATATTACTGTTCACCAAGCCATCACAGCATCCTCTTTGCACTATATGGTACTTTAATTGCTTGAAAGCAGAGTTGCTGTGTGTGAGAGGGAATATTACATCTCCTTGTTCTGTAGAAATAATTCTGCTGTTTTTATAAAAATGTAGAATGGTTAAATTATTTGATGGAAGGTGCTTTAAATTATTTAATGCCTCTGGAGACAAGTAATAGCTGCAGTACATTTATTCTAATCCTTGCGAAAGACGTATATCAAACATTTGCTGTTGTGGAACATTTAGTTGTTGTACCATGGTCAGACTACAAACTGAAATGTTAAATATAGAATAACCTATAAAAGTGAGAGTGATTTCCTCTAATATCAAAGCAAGATTTATAGTTGAAGTGAATCCTGATGTCACATTAAAATCAGTCTGTGTTTAGGTTTGCCACTGATCGTATCGATTAATTGCAAAACTGTGTTTTGGGTATGGAACATCCAAAGTGTCAGAATTAAATGAAAGAATAAATAAATAAATAAATGGGGAAATATATGCAAGAAAGAATGAATGAATAAAAGAATAAATAAATAAATAAATACAGAAATATATCAAAGAAAGAACGAATGAATAAAAGAATAAATACATACATTTGCTTTTGCCTTTCCCCAAGGAGACCTATTGTCATTGCTTTTCCCTTAGAGACCTAGGTTTATTGCTTTTTCCTTCCTCTTCCTTAACTATCAATCAACGTGTTGTGGCCCGCCCACTAAGTCAGGTCGAGCAGCCGATGACTGATACTATCTTCAGTGTCCATATGCTGGCCCTGAAAGAGTGTTATGATTGGTAGAAAGTTTGGAAAGAGTTATGCTGCGTTCGAGACCAGTCGGAACTGGGATATTTCCCTGTTGAAACTTCCGACTTCCCACATCAAAGCGTTCCAGGTGCATGGTGGTGAATGATGTTGAAAGTGAACGAAAACCATGGCTAACTGTCACAAAGTGTACACACAGTTGCACCCTCAGCAGTGTTTTAGGTGTTATTAAAAGGATGGCAGTTTAAGTGCAACAACTGACATAAATAGCCCATAGTTACTAGTTAAATGTTTAGTGTGTAATATTTCTGAGGATCTATTGACAGAAATGCAATATAATATCCATAATTATGTTTTCAGTGGTGTATAAAGACCTTGCATAATGAACCCTTATGTTTTTATTACCTTAGAATGAGCTATTTACATCTACATACACCACGGCACCCCCTTCTATGGAGGTCGACATATTGTGTCATCATGTTTCTACCGTAGCCAACTGCGACCAAACAGCGCTACAGAGCGCGTTTCGTCACTACCGTGAAAGAGAACCAGCAGAAGAAGAAGAAGAAGTTGTACGTTTTTAACTACTAGGTAGTAGTAGAAGCTCTCCTTTATTAGAAGTGGAATTTTGGACAAATGGAGGACCGCAGCTATTATTTAGCACAGGAACCGACGGAAGGTGAATCTGCTTCGAAGAAGCGAAAGCATGATGAAGCCAGACTAATAGGGGAGCGACTCAGGCAGAAATCACGGGTAAACATCGGTGTGGCTTTTCCCAGATGGAAGGGTCTAATGAGGGGAAAATGTTTTCAAAGCGACGCCGAAGTTGCCTGTTTTCTGATGGACAGGTAAGGTATTCTAACTTTAGAAATGCAAATGAAAACTGTTGTTTGATAATGTTAGCATTAGCCAGAAGCTAGCCATAGACACCGTGAGAAGTGACATTTTTCCCTTGTCAGTGGTGTAAAATATGTAGTTGGATAGTTTCATGTGGTTCTTCTCCCTCGCTGTGTTATGGCTTTGCTATGTGGGGATAAATGTGCTGGTTACGTTCGTGAGACAATCAGCTGATTAGTATTATTGACTAATTATTATTATTATATATTATTATTGACCGCAAAACAGTAACGTTAGCCTACAGCATAACAGCTCATATTAGCCAGCTAAACTTTTACTACCCTGTTAGAAGAAATATGTAACGTTAGTTGGATTGTTATTTCGAAGGTTGTTCTCCAGCGCTTTGGCTTCGTTTAGTGGACAGAAATGTGTCTTTTGTGTTTGTGAGACAATCATCTGATGATTACAATTAGCTATAAAACCGTAACATTACATAAACATGGACCAGATTAGCAAGCTAAATGTTTACTGCCCTGGTGGAAAACATTTATTTTTACTGCTAACAGCATTACGATAACAACACTGTGTGCCTATCAAGTGACTAATTATGCTTATTGTCAGAATTTGCTTTAGAAACAACGTAATAGTTTGTATTGCTTCTAGGGTGCATACAAAGGTTACCACAAGCTCAAATTATGGCTGTCAGTACTTATTTGTGTTATATTATATTGTAGAGCACCCTTGATCCTCACCTGACTATGGCTTTGTAAACTTTATCCATGATGTGGTTTATAATGGACTGTGGTACAGAAACAGTGACATTTTTACTTCGCTTACGTTTTCCATATTGTCTGTCGGTGATCATACTTGCACTAGTATTTGGGATGTTCAGTATATTAGGCCAGATGAGCAAACCCTACTAAGATGTAACACATTGTGGATTACAGTACAGTAATGTATTACAGTTGTATGCGACTGTGTCATGTAGCACTTCATTTATTGATGCTGCTGTTGTTTCTCCAGCTACGAGACAGGTCCTGCAACATCGACTCCCTTGAAGTGAAAACCTTTGCAAGTCCCGGCTCCAACATTGGTGCTTCTAGTGGAACAGACCTGTAAGTCATGCATAACAATATATTAATTTTGTCCTAATAGCTTTGATTAGAAACATGAACTTTATGATTAGTGTGTAATTTTATTTTATTTTTGGTCTATATCTACTGTTGAATGAGCATATGTGGGATTTACACAACTTGCTCTGGTTATTCTTTACAGAGATGCGCATCTTGATGTCATTCCAGAAGCCACAGAAATTCAGGGCCTTGAACAAAGGTAACATGTACACATCATAACTTTTAGCCCTGTATTGCTTTTGTCCAAATGTTCAGAATATATATTTGTAATAATTTTGCAGCTTACATGACATGAGCATTGTTGAGGAGGACTTGGAGGAAAATGTTTTCAATGACCCAATGAACAGTGTGTAAGTAGTACTTCCTAATTACATGTATTATTTTTTAATATCTGTGATATTATTTGAGAACTTGTTTTTATCTGAAAGTTGTCATTATGTACAGAATTGATTGGGCAGATGAAGCTTCCCCTTACTCCATTGAAAGAGATGATGGACAGAATGGTTTCAGCTCTGATTTCTATACGGTGTGTTATTTGTCAGTCTCAATTTGCAATTGTTTTGTGGTGTCTGTGGTGTCTCAATCGACGAGACTGTGCATGATCTGCCTGCACATGAAGATGCTCGTGATGAGCCTTCTCCCTGTGATCATGACCCTGTTTTCCCAGAACCACAGAATGTCCTTTGTGAAGATGACATCATAGGTGTCAGAGCCTCCATAGTGTACGAGAACTGCTTAAGACAACTGGCTACATTTCTGATCCTGCCTGTGAATAAATGCACTGGCCTTCTGAGGACTGGTGCGCCGTGCAACTCTGTTGCACCCTTTGAGATCAACATCACCACCAAGGGCACAGCAGCTACTATCGAATGGGTAAGTCCAGACAATCACAGAATATCACAACTTTAAATTAGTATAAAATGAAAGGTTATACCAAAAGCCAGTGCTGTACATGACAAAAGCAAATGTTTCTTCTCTGTGACTTTTAGATCTGTCCTAATGGACACAGCTTGTGGAAGTGGAATTCCCAGCCTGTGATGAAGTTTGGGATGCAAGCTGGAGATTTTCTCTTGTCCACCAATATTTTGTTGTCTGGCAACAACTACACAAAGGTTGCCCTCTTGTTCAAATTCATGAACACGGGGATGGTGAACAGGAACACTTTCTTCTCCATTCAGGACACTTACTGCGTCAATACAGTAAAGGACTTCTGGGAAGAGAGAAGGACAGAGGTTCTTTGTGGCCTTCAAGGGAAAGATGTTGTTGTCCTAGGTGTGTAGTTGATACTGTATTATGTAACATAGCTATTTAATACACTAAGCAATGACAGTATGGAAACAACTAATAACTGTTTTTCTGTTGAATTATATTTTAAAAAATTTCAACGGATGGCAGAAATGACTCTCCTTGTCACTGTGCACAATACTGCAGCTACACCACCATGGAGAATGACACCAAGGACATATTTCATGTTGCCACCATAGACAAACGGCAAACATCATGGAACTCTGTTGTCATGGAGAAGGAGGGTTTCATCCAGACTGGACAAGCTTACATCAGAAATAAAGCTAGTGGAGATCTGCACAGATGCTCATGCCCAGATTGGTGCCCTTATTAGTAAGTATTCATGTGATATATTGTATGGATGCATGTGTATAACAGCAATATAAATATTATAGTAACATGACATTATTTACCACTTCATAGACCCAGACAAAGGCAAATACAAGGCCCTTGGAATTCATCACAGTCTGGACATATGGCATGGTGCGAAGAACCTTGCCAAAAAAATTTAATTGCAGCAGTAAGTGTAATAACTGGCTAATGTTGTGAAACATTTATTAACCATAAGGTTACTATTCTGTACATCAGGGTCATTGAACTATGTGCAGTTGATGGATGACAGTATGGATGTGTTCATTGCACTCAAAGACAACAGATTTTGTTTACTTTCCTCTGCCAGAAGGTGTGTTACTCATTCTAGGCATTTGGTGTAGTCATTTAGCATTTTCTTTTGTTTTTGGGGGGGGGGGGGTGTTGAACATTTACACTTTCACCTCTACACAAAGACTATAGTTGAATGCCTGTATTTTACAGTAATATTTATTTTTCTCTTTTCAAGGCAGCAAAGA
>NC_060153.1:17414610-17430769 GCF_021292245.1 Micropterus dolomieu
AGTAAGTATTCATGTGATATATTGTATGGATGCATGTGTATAACAGCAATATAAATATTATAGTAACATGACATTATTTACCACTTCATAGACCCAGACAAAGGCAAATACAAGGCCCTTGGAATTCATCACAGTCTGGACATATGGCATGGTGCGAAGAATCAGGGTTATTGAACTATGTGCAGTTGATGGATGACGGTATGGAAGTTTTCATTGCACTCAAAGACAACAGATTTTGTTTACTTTCCTCTGCCAGAAGATGTGTTACTCATTCTAGACATTTGGTGTAGTCATTTAGTGTTGAACATTTATACTTTCACCTCTACACACAGACTATAGTTGAATGCCTGTATTTTACAGTAATATTTATTTTTCTCTTTTCAAGGCAGCAAAGATAAAAGGAGAGTCCATCCTCTTCAACTTGCTGAAGGACATAGTCAACCATTTTCGGTGGACTGCCGACACACGTGGGCAGTTTCTTGTAAGCACACAATTTTATTATATCTTTGAGTAATTTCATTAATTGCTATATTAAGGACATATTTATAGTGCATTTTTATGTCTTGCAGGCATTATGGGTTGGCATCCTTCACCATGTCTGCAACATTCACACCTGGACTAAGGGAAGTTGCAAACACGGGCACCTTGAATTGGATCAAATGCGGGGAAAGATGTGGATCCAGAGAGACTCCCAGTGCCACAAAGCTTTAGTGGATATAGTTCTCGATAAGAGGTGGCAGAAAGATGTTCACAACTATCTGCAATTCAGGTAGTGTGGCTATACTTTTTCACACTGATGTATATTAGTAATATTTATGCTTACTGCTCATGTACACAGAAGTATGTATTTGTTTGTTCTATCAGATCGACTGCAGACCTAGAGTCATTCCAGAATCATATCCTGATGTATGCCAGCAAGCGCTATGCTTTCAGCCCATCAGTTTATGAGGCAAGAGTTCTGCTTGCTGCTTTGGACTACAATTTCCACCGGAACCGACCAACAATGAAAACGTTGGACGGCAAAGAGATGTACGTTTTACTTTATAATATTCCCATTCATAGTACAATATTCAGCCCATGTTTTATATGCAATTGATTGTCTTTACACTCACGGTTTTCTCTTGTTCTACTTACAAACTGATATTAAATGGTTGTAATTTGTGTAATTTCAGTTTCAAAAGATTGTATAAGAAGAATGCTAGAAGATACAGCGTATATGCCTTGAAATCTGAAAAAACCTACGGATACATTTACAAGTTACAAAGAAGGATTGTGAAGAACAGACTCACAAGTGGAGTGGGGATGCCTAGAAGGAGGAGCCTTCTCCCAGATGACCCCAGACAGCTTGGTTTGGTGCCCCCCGTACCTGCACCAGCCACATCAGACTTGTTACAGAGACAAATCAGAAGAGGTCTAGGTAAGTTACATAAATTTGTTGCCTATGTTGTACCATATTACATGTCACTGAATAATATTTACATTACAATATAGTCTGTAACTATGTTTGATGGCACTGTCTTCAACAGGACCATTATTCCAACCAGCATCTGATGTGGAAGGATCCCCAGAGGAGATCACCTTGCATGTGTCCTGGTACTTGTCAGGCAGGATCACGAGGGAAAGAACTTCACTGACAAAGTCATAGCTTTTACTCTTCAAAAAGAGAAATTTATTAACATTAAATTCTGTTCCTACCCTCCTCCAGTGGTAATGTAATGTTTTTCCAATTTGTACACATTTCATCTTATTCTGCTAAGTACACTGTGACCAGCGCATATTATTTTCAGTAGGTAGCCTAAATTACAGTTTACAATTTGAACAGTAATGATAAGTAAGGCTACAGCTGTCCCCTATTATGTAAATATAAATAACTAAACTAACTGGAATTGGAAATGTCATGGCAAAGTTTGAAATTCTAAACACATGTTCAAATGTATATAATGAAAATAAAAACACCATGTGCTTCTATTTGTTACCTTTTTATTTTTTCGATACCATAGAACTGCAGTTGAACAACTATAACACTATATAACTATAAAGCATACATCAAATTTAAATAAAGAGGGGAGAAATATGAATAAATATATATAGAAATGTAATAATAAATCAAATGTTAACTATGTACATTTGTTTGATGCCTTGATGATGCTGAGGCAGGTTTGTGAGTATTTGTGTGAAACGGTATGACCATGCCAGAGGGCCTGGAAGGAAATTCACAGTCCAGGAATAAAACCCGTGTAGTGTCCTTGAGGATCAGGGAACTTGTCTCTAATCCTCCCAACACAACAACTAGGGACGACAAGTTGGTTTCCCTGGCCTAAAGCTCCATGTTGCCAATAGCTGAAGTGTCTATAGGCACCATAGCGGTACTCCCTGTTGTCATCCCCAGGCTCCCAGATGTTGCCTAATGCTGTAATGTCCTACCGGTACTGCCTGTGAATGCGAATAAAGCCTTCTTCAAGGCAGTACTGGGAGAAGTGTAGCAGTAGGCTCACACAGTTCGCTTGCTCCTGGCCACAGCATTTTCCTACAGTTACCACAAGTACACCAAGGTACTACTGGCACTCCGGCAGAAGGTGGGGCACCATGTCTGCGCTGATGCATCATCAAGGCATCAAAGACCAGGCCTGGCTGCCTCTCCAGCAGAAGGGTAGAGAGCTCTGTATTCTTCAAGGGTCATCTCTTGAAGAAGTCTGAAGAAAGAGGACACAGGGAAAAATACTCAATATGCAATATTCTCTGCTTCAATATTCTGGTTACTCTCGATGTTGATTTTAAGATTGTATCCATTCCAAATGAAATATACCGGTACTCATAATTACTATTAATATTTAATGCACTACTACTATTTATCATTACACTTCTGTTGATGCTGTAAATTACTTTACATGTCCACATTACCTTTATTTAGATTTAGATTTAGTAATTTTTATATTTAATTGACATGCAAGCTTAGCAATTGTGACCAAGAATTTCCCCTCGGGTATCAATAAAGAATTTGTGCTTCTGATAAAATAAGGCTTTATAAGTTGCATGACATTATGTTGGCAACATGGTACTGCATATTAGGGTTTGCAGGCTGGCCAGTGTTTGCTCAACTTGTATAATATGGCTTCATATAATCATTGTTGCCAGTAAATGATACTATTATCTAACGTTACAGTACCAGGGGTACATGTGCACAGATGCTGCTATGTAAATAACATTATCACTGTGTGCTGGGGTTTGTCATAAAGTGCAAACAGGTCAGAATATAATAACGTTACAATAACCTTATAAATACAAACCTCGGTAACCTTGGGTTCCTTTAGAGGGCTTCCACTCTTTCTTCGTCATCTATTGAGCCATCACTCTAGGTAGGTCCTCTGCCTTTCCTTGCCCTGACAGCACCTCCAACACCTCTGCCTCTCCGCCCTCTTCCTCTCCCTCTCTCTCTTACAGTTATCTCCGGTAAATGGACTTCTGCATTTAGATCACATTGACATGTGCTCGTTCTGTCTAACATTAGCTTCTTTTTCCTTCTTCTTCTTCTTCTTCTTCTTCTTCTTCTTCCTTGTGCTTTTATTGTCAGCTGGCAAACAACTAATTGGTGCGTTACCGCCACCAACTGGTACGGAGTGTGGATCAGACCTTTATACATCTCTGATCATGGAGAGAAATACTTCTGTGAGTGATTAGTTGGACTTAGTGGGCGGGCCACAACACGTTGATTGACAGATAAGGAAGAGGAAGGAAAAAGCAATACACAATAGGTCTCTAAGGAAAAAGCAATGACAATAGGTCTCTAAGGGAAAAGCAATGACAATAAGTCTCCTTGGGGAAAGGCAAAAGCAAATGTATGTATTTATTCTTTTATTCATTCAGTCTTTCTTTGATATATTTCTGCATTTATTTATTTATTCTTTTATTCATTCATTCTTTGATATATTTCTGCACTTATGTATTTATTCTTTTATTCATTCATTCTTTCTTTGATATATTTCCGCATTTATTTATTTATTCTTTTATTTATTCATTCTTTCTTGCATTTATTTCCCCATTTATTTATTTATTCTTTCATTCAGTTCTGTCACTTTGGATGTTCCATAGTTTTGAGAAGCAGATTTTTTAAATTTTAATTTTCTACCCTGGTGATCATCTTGTAACCCCTTAAATAAATCTCATACATGATTGGTAAAAACAATTCTACAAATATATATGTGAAGATATAAGGGGTATGGTAGTGCAAACTCTAGTATTATGGTTTTTTAAGAGTCATACTGTACTGAAGGATAGGTATCTATTGCATCTGTCAGTGATAGTGGTAAATAGTGGCCCGTCGGCCAAATCTGTCCCTCCAATTATTCAGCTCCCCAATGAAAGTCCTCTTTCTCAGCTTGCATAATTTTTCACAAATCTTTTGTAGATAAAAATTTAAATAACAAGCTTGTGTAAATCTGAATAAACATGAACATGCAACAAAAAATCTAATCAATGATTTGTGTCTCAAACACAAAAACATGGCGTGCTGATAGAAAGTTTTATACATTTGTGTACATGAGCAATTTTTTGCCAAACGAGTTGTACAGTAACATAGACTAATGAGAAAGATCTAACATCAAAAAAGTTTAATAATTCTGTTTAATTCTTATGGTACTATATTATTACACATATTAAAAATACGTAAAAAATAATGCAAAAAATATAGTACACAAATAAACTATGTTGGCCCCCTCACTGAACAATGCTTAAAAAAATTAAGCATGGCGAAAGCTAATTGCTGACCCCTGGTGTATGTGGTATACAGAATACCATCAGAAAAAAATCTGGGGCCTTGACAGAATAGATGACAAGCACATCTATCATTTATTTGAGCTGATGATCAAGAATCTGCTTTGTCAGTTCAATTAGTGGCAAAGATATTTGTGAAAATAGCTTGGATGTTCACTTCAAAGAGACTCATGCATGCACCCACTGATTTATATTAGGTAAAATAAATGACTTAAATTACATCTTATAATATCCGGGACTAGAACATCCAATATCACTTTAACTAATTCTAAATACACTGGAAAATAATACACATATTGTACTATAGGATTCTATTTGTAAGCATTTTTAAATTTTTTTACGACGTACTCTTGAAGAACTATTACTCATATAATGTAAAAACATTCAAATAAAACAAAACAAATACAGTAATAGTAGGCAATTGCCTGTTTTTGTAATTAAATCCCCCTGGCACACCTCAACCCATTTCTCTAAGTAAGTGAAAAGGTAAATACTGCTATTAAATATCTAACTCTGGCTTTGACCTCTCCACAACACCTCTATTGCAGGTCAACGGGGGGGTTTTGACTTGACAAATTACAAGTCAACCCCTATTTACTTGATTAGTTTCTCCTACATGGGCAGGGTGCCACTTGGCTCTCAGAGGGCCCCTCTGCCACGATCCAAGTGATTACAGGAAATGGAGTTAAGGAGATGAAGGCACTCCTGAACAAGAAGAGTTTAATCAGCAAACCAAGACGAGATCACTAATTTTCAGGCTGTTTATCTTCGAGAGTAGTCATAAGTGGCACTTTTGTCAGACTGGACATCTGTGGGCCAAAGGGTTGGTAATTAGCTCATTATGATGTTTAGTTTTAGCTTTTAATTGAAATCCCAACATATATGCCACTGTATATCTGAATAATGGCTGTAAAATAGACAAAAGTCTGCATTAGCTGAAACGCCTGTAACAGAGCCGCCAGTATTTTCATTTCATGATCATCAAGCTTCACTAGAAAGGACCACGCCACCAATGGATACTTTTCTGTTCTTTTATTGATGGACAACAAGAAGCAAGCATTGCAATGCTGCTCGCTGTGTTCGAGGCATTGCGGGTAAGCTACCGTAGGGAGAATCTGCCATAGCGCCTGGGCACGACAGTACCCCTAATGATACCACGGAGAAGAGGGAGTAGATGCAGAAACAAGGTAGAGAAAGGGGGGGGGGGGGGGGGGGGGGGGGGGGGGAATGCAGATTGTGAGAGCGAAGAAGAGGACATGGGTTAGCTGATCACGTGAGGGTCCATCTGATTCCTGCTAACAGGCAAAAACTAAAGCTCTGTAAACCTGTAGTGAAGACATCAAAGAAGTGGACTAGTGAAGTTTTTGAGGACCTCCAGGCGTGTTTAGACTGCATTGACTGGGATGTTTTCAAGAATGCTACCAACAATCTGGATGAGTTTCCAGAGGCTGTGACGTCCTACATCAGCTTCTCTGAGGACAGCTGCATTCCAACACAGACCAGGGTGAGTTATAACAATGACAAACCCTGGTTTACAGCTAAACTCAGACACCTAAGGTTGGAAAAGGCGGAGGCATTTAGGAGTGGTGCAGGGCATTAAAGTACAGGTTTAGCAGGGAGGTGCGAGAAGCTAAACGACTGTACACAGAGAGACTAAAGAACCAGTTCTCTGCAAACGACACCACTTCTGTCTGGAGGGGGTTCAGACAGATCTCACCTGGCAAATGAGCTGAACCAGTTCCACTGCTGCTTTGAGAGTCAGTCGGACACCATCCCCTGTGACTCCTCCGCTCAGCTTCACCCCCTCCCCTCCTTTCTCCATCACAGAGAGGGAAGTCAACGGTCTTTTCAGGAGGCAGAAACCCCGCAAAGCAGCTGGGCCGGACTCTGTCTCCCCATCCACCCTGAAGCACTGATCAGCTGTCTTCAGTATTCACAGACATTTTTAACACCTCACTGGAGACATGCCATGTGCCAGCCTGCTTCAAAGCCTCCACTATCATCCCTGTCCCCAAGAAACCAAGGACCACTGGACGAAACGACTACAGACCCGTCGCCCTGACCTCTGTGGTTATGAAGTCCTTTGAACGCCTTGTGTTGTCCCACCTAAAATCCATTACAGACCCACTCCTGGAGCCCCTGCAGTTCGCGTACAGAGCCAACAGGTCTGTAGATGATGCAGTAAACATGGCCCTTCACTACATCCTCCAGCACCTGGACTCCCCAGGAACCTACACCAGGATCCTGTTTGTGGATTTCAGGTCTGCTTTTAACACCATCATCCCGGCCCTGCTGCAGGACAAGCTCTCTCAGCTGAACGTGCCTGACTCCACCTGCAGGTGGATAACAGACTTCCTGACAGACAGGAAGCAGCACGTGAAGCTGGGAAAACATGTCTCTGATTCCAGGACCATCAGCACTGGTTCCCCTCAAGGCTGCGTTCTTTCCCCCCCTCTCTTCTCCCTGTACACCAACAGCTGCACCTCCAGTCACCAGTCAAGCTCCTGAAGTTTGCGGATGACATTGACATTGGGCTCATCTCAGGTGGGGATGAGTCCGCCTACAGTTGGGAGATCGACCATCTGGTGACCTGGTGCACCCAGAACAGTCTGGAGCTCAACGCTCTGAAGACTGTGGAGATGGTCGTGGACATGGAGAGCACAGCCTCACCCTCCCCCATCATCCTGTGTGACTCTCCAGTCACCACTGTGGACTCCTTCCGCTTCCTGGGCACCATCATCTCCCAGGACCTCAAGCGGGAACTGAACATCACCTCCCTCACCAAGAAGGCCCAGCAGAGGATGTACTTCCTGCAGCAGCTGAAGAAGTTCAGCCTGCCAAAGACAGTGATGGTGCACTTCTACACCGCCATCACTGGATCCATCCTCACCTCCTCCATCAACATCTGGTACGCTGCTGCCACTGCCAGGGACAAGGGCAGGCTGCAGCGTATCATTCGCTCTGCAGAGAATGTGATTGGCTGCAATCTTCCTTCTCTTCTGGAACTGTACGCCTCGAGGACTCTGAGGCGAGCAGGAAAAATTCCAGCTGACTCCTCCCACCCCGGACACAAACTGTTTCAGACTCTCCCCTCTGGCAGGAGGCTGCGGTGCATCCGGACCAAAACCTCTCGCCACAAAAACTTTCTTCCCATCTGCAGCTAGCCTCATTAACAAGGCCTGGGTCCCCTACTGACACTCCCCCCTTGCAAATGATACAAATCTCTCTGCACATGTAAATACTGTTTCACCTCGTGTCGGGCACAGACCTGGAACGTCGCACATATTTGTTGTTGAATGTTGATCTTTTTTGTTGTATATTTTTATGTTGTCAGTTTATATATTTATATGTACACAATATTCTCTTCCATCACGTCACTTCTGCACGGCACAGACCCAGATTAATGTATACAACGTTGTTCTTCTATTCCATATTTATATATTTCTACATTTATTTATGTTGACTGTATGTTTGTCTACGTGTAGCACCTTATCACCACAGCAAATTCCTCGAATGTGTAAAACACTACTTGGCAATAAAGCTCCTTCTGATTCTGATTCTGATTTATGTAAGTTTGGAAGTGGCATGATTGGTGTATGGTCCTGCCCCTAAAACTCTGCTGGTAGCTCCACTAAAAAATACAACTTTGTAGACACTGAATTTATCACACAAAATGTACAGACACTGTTAGTAAATGCCTTATGGCCATGTGGACAATTGGGCATAAATGGCTTTGCAACACCACTTGTGTATCAAGGCTTTCTAAGCTCCACACGCTCACACAGGTGTTTTCAGTTATCATGGCTGATAATGTGTCCTCTCAGTTTGAAGTTAGGTGGAGCCACGCTGGGAGTTTACTGTCACTGCTCCAACTCCATTTACCTAAAACTACCACATGTGAATAATCCTAATAGGTGCTGGAAAGACTGCAAAAACGGGAGAGTCACAGAGCTGTCATCAGTATATGAACATTACCATAACACAGTATCTGAAATAGTCCTGACAAGAGGTCTAATCAACCATAATAGCTTTAAACATTCAGTGCGGGTACACCATTGAGCACGAGCTTCAGCTTGTGAAGTTATTTCTGTAGGCAGATTGTTAATATTGTTATTTACAACGTCTTAGTTGCCATTGTGAGATGGGTGATTTTGAAAATGTAATAGTTCCCATGAAAAGGAGTGTTTGTGTCTCCCGGTTCTCTAGAAATATAGTGAGTTTGTCTATTTGTGACAGGGATGATCTGTCTGACTGTGGGTCTGATATATGCTCCTGAATGCATCAAAGAAGCTAGAGATCCAGTATCCATTTCTGTGTTGGTTTTCATGAATAATTTTCACAACAGTGCAGAAAATAATCTGAGCCAAAGGGAGACAGGCAAGGAGCAGCGAGAGAAGGGAGAGGTAGGAGTAAATAAATTATCACTGAGGAAAAAGGTGAGGCATCATTTGCTAACAATGATCTTATGTCTATTCAACCATTAGACTTCTTGGCTGTTTGTTGTGACATAAATGTTAATTTACATGTTGTGGCAAGTAGAGCGTCATTTAATAACACAAATACATTTAGTTACCAAGCTGTTTCCGTTTATACATACAGCGGAGATGTTGGTGGGCCGCCTGGATTTATCAAACATGGAAACGGTTGACTTCGGTTTTCACTAAAAGAAAAATAAGAAAAGGTCTAATCATGTCTAGACCCCATGCCATGAAACTTGTTTTGATACATTGGGTGCTGTCCAAACTAGGTTTGCCTGGAGTTTATTTTTTGATTTTCTTTTTATGTTTGAGGTGCATTGACCCCCTTCCAAACTTTGTGGTGTTCAGTTACCTCATCTTCCATTTCAGGGTAGATACATCACAAGATGACAAACAAAGGTACAAAGAAACAAACAAAGGACTTTGACCGAGTACAAGGAGGGTGAGAGTGATTACACTTGAGTGCTTTATGGCAAAAATCATAGCTTTGTTATCACTCCCTTTCTTTGTGGTGTTCATTTGTGGAAATGTATGTTACTAACTCGACCTTTTCCCTCTCTCATAGTTTTGTGCTTTCTCTTCCCTCTCCTCTTTCTTTCTGTCACTTTCTGCAGGTGTTTCTGGCTCCGGACCTGTGGGGTCTGGATCTGTGGTAGCGGACTTCCTGATGCCCCCATGTTCCTGCTCGACACCCTCTGCTACAATTATTACCATTACTTCGAATATTATTACTATTGAAATGCTAGGAATTCTTTTTCCCAAATGTATCGCATTTTTAGGTGGCCTAAACAAATGCTCGAAAGCTTCGTACAAAATTCAAGTTTGGTGAAAATGTACATGTGAAATGGTTGTTGCGAATGGAAAATGGCTCGCTAGCACACCTTAAAAAGCAGCCCCAAGGCCGTGTTTCACCAAATTCCAAAAACTTTTCGTGGCAGATATATCATGTTCAGACCTACAACAAAGCCTCTGGGAGTGATGCCCTACAACCAACAGGAAGTCAGCTTTTTTGACGATTTACAGGGTCCATACTTGCATGTACATGCTCATGCTCATGCTCACATCTGTATCAAATTTACACGTTTGATAAGAGTCCCGCCCTGAAGACATATACTGTACAAGCCTACTGGCAACTGGAAGTGACTACATTTTGCCGTGATGATGTACAGTACTTCTAGACAGTTTGCCATATCCACTTCAAAACTATCTCAGAAAAACCTTAAGACATTGATGATGTTACTTCACAATATTTTGACATTACATTTCACCCTGAACACATCTGCAATCTGAATGGATTTATTTAATCACTGAGTAATATTCAGTAAGATAATTACTGGCAAATGTATTTCTGCATCAATTTGGGGCAAAGAAAAAACTAAAACGATTTACAGACTGTAACAACGGTTTGTAATGAGCCATTTTCTCACTCATACGTAGCTGTTAAATAGATAGAAAATATGAAATGTTCGAATATTAGATGGACGCATGGTGTAACCTTATGTTACCACGACAGCAGTGGGGAAATGATGGGGGCGATGAAGAAACATTTAGAAAATCTCTTTTAAGTGACTCGTACTAACAGAAAAATGTTCATCGTGTTATTATTATCCTGATATATGATGCTTGTATGGAGACAAAAAGGAAACAGGATTTGCTTTGCTGACCTGCTGCCGTTAAGTGCTCCAGGATGATTTAGCTTCAGGTGTTCGTGAAAAGCATTTTGTGCTGCTGTGATAAGTCATTTACAATTTGCAGAGCTCACAGAGCACCACGTCGCTGAGTCTGAGAAAATACTCCCAAACAGATCTGCACTCAAAAAAATACTGCAAAACACAAAAATGATAGTTAGACACATTGTTCTTGTAAATGCATCGCGTGTCACCAAGAAAATAGAAAGTGTAACTGTTGTGCTAAAATTATAATGGAGTCCAACTTAAAATTACATTACAGTACAGTGTTTCTGATCATTTTGATTGCTCAAAGTTGTAAACCAGGCAGAAAATAATAAACTAAAATAATACAATGATGTAGTGCCACTACATAGTAGCAGGTATACAGTCTATGCCTTAAACTGTACCATAGCACGGATTCAACACATAAACACCTGATGTAGAACATTGTAATGAAGTAGTATTTATTGCAGTGCCGCTGTATTGCATTGCATTACATCATACAGGTTTCTTTCTGTTATTATTTCTCTGCTCACTCAGTGTATAAGCAGGGTGACGGTGTAATCAGCATGTAATACCCCAAATCATTCCTCTAAATGCTTCTCCCTGCCAGGTGCTAAACGCACACCTCTGATATCCTACAGCACTTGTTCACACAGTCTTTACCCTCTACACTCCTTTGGCTGGCTAATGATATCACAACAGAGAAGTGCAGAGTAAATGACAAAGAGAAGCTAGCCGCCTCGGCACAGACAGGAAAGTCTATTTTTACAGCATAGATCTGCTCCCAGTGGTTGCCAAGACAACCAGTGCGACATTGTTTAATTAGATTTAATTTCAATTCATACCAGTCCTGTAAAGCCACATGTATGAATGGCGTGCGGTCCCATAAAGAGGGGGCAAAGAAAAGATACATTTTTCACATATTCTAACAACAGTTAATCATATTGGTCCTGAAACACTCAAATGAGCCTTTTCTTCTCCTTCCTCCTGACTCAAGCTCTAGTATGAACATCTTCTGTTAAGCAGTGAAAAATCCACGTTAACACTGAATGTGTCACAATATTGCACCTTTATGTAGTTTATGCTTAATAAAGAACCATGTTTGTCTTCAGTGCTCTAAATTATGATCCAATTTGAAAGTATGTAGGTATGTGAAGTGTCTCCTGATTGAGCTGCCTTGAATTGGACCTGAGAGCAACAGCACTGAAAAACTTTATGCTTTATGAAGATAGTTGATAGTTGCAGCCCTGCAGTGTAACCTGGTTTAGGTTACTGCATGGTAGTACTTCTCAGCGAGGGAGAGGCACCCTACAAGGATCAGCACCGGAGGAGGCATGTTGCTGATTTCAGTACTTTTCAGTTCTTTTTTGTAACATATGCCCTAATTTAACCCTGCTTCACATTGCAGATTTTTCTCTTGTGCTGTCAGTTGTGATGTATATCTGGAAAACCGGCTGTCATGGATGTGGATGTGGATGTGGATGGATGGAGAATATAATGCATCAGCTAAGTACATTATACAGTATATAATCTGAAGACAACAATGCACAACACCTTCAGAATTTTTATTCATCTCAGTCAAGATTTTGGCTTTTGACAGTCTTGTGCCTTCTAATTCATCCAGCTAGAGAGAAACAAGTGGAGGCAAAAGGGGAAAGAAAGACAGACAGACAGTAGGTGGAACAGATACAAGGAGGCTGGAGGGGGGCTGTCATCAGAGCCAGAATGTGGGTGGTGATATTGACTGCTGTTTCATTACCCTTGAATAGGCTATTGATCAGCCTGTTATGAAGCTTTGTGTATTTCTGTGAAACACACTACACACACACAAACGCAAGCTCACACAAACACACTATGCTGACAATACGCTGTCTTTCATCGTAATGATTGATTGGTAGACACATTGACACTTGGTTTCGCTCTCTCTACCACTCACGCACGCACAGATTCCCACACACAAACACACAATCAAACTAGTGTACATGATTCCTCCCACGCCATCACCCGCCCCACACACACACACACACACACACACACAATACCCTCTCTCGCATCTGCAGCCTCCCATCACAATGCTATCTCTGCTCATTATGTCTCCTTTGTGTCCTTGCCCTACCGCCAAGAGCAATGGGGCTGGAGCTTCTATTGTTCCAAGGCCTGTCTATCAAGTCGCATTGCCGGCTTATCAAAATGAACATTACCATAACACTGGACCTGCTGGCATCTCAGGTGCAAAAAAAAGAAATACCAAAGGTGAGCTGAGCAAAGACCACAGTACAACTATACATAATGGTGTCTTGACATTTCCAAAGCGACAGGTAATAGAGGGCTAATAGCTTTCTTGGTCTGTGTATATGTATGTGTGTGTGTTTGAAAGTTTTTTTTTTAGTGGTGTATACTTGTGTGCATACAGAAGAAGTTTGTATGTGCAGACATACAGTATATATAGCTGTGTTGTAGGGCTGTCCCCGACTAAGGATTTACATAGTCGAATCAGAATCATCAAGTTCTGCTTATAGTTGACTGACTGTTTTTGTGCGCCGCGATTGCGAGCAGGGGGGGTTTACACATGGCTTTAATCTTGAGAAGCTGCAGAGCTGCAGTCTCTATTCATTCAAATTTCCAGCTTAAGGGCCCGTGTCCACCAAAGCGTTTTTTGCCAGCTGAAAACGCCACCTGCGCTTCTGAAAACGCCTAGCTGGGAGCACTAGGGAGGCGCAGTGTTTTTTTTCGAGACGCTGTGGTTGCTATAATACATAATTTCCGTGGAAGCGATGTGCTGCAAGTAGGGTAGCCTACTTACAGTTTTTTTCAATTGGATTAGAAAGCATACAGTCTCACTCATAACACACTGGCCTACAAAAAACTGACAACAGGGAGCATTACATAAATGAAGGACTTTTATCTTTGAAGCGTGAGCGAATAAATTAGGTTTTCATTATACAATAACATATTTTCACTTTGATGGTACTAAAGTGTATGTAACAAGAATGCAACAGAAATGCAGCAATTTGCTTCTTTATCCTTTATATCTGTGGATAGTATTGCAAACTGAAAAATTTATACAGTAATACAAATAAGAAACACCTCAAACACACATAATGTACAGTACTTCAGGGTGCTAGTCCTCCCTCTGCATTTGGCCACAAGTTCTCATCAACATCACATCTTATGTCTTCCCTGGCGATGCATATTGGAAAGTATCTTCTGGAATGTCTAATCCAACCCTGGCAGTCTCCAGGAGAAGTGTCTCCATATCGCGCATTCATCGTATCCAGTAAGGTCATCTGGTCATGTGGATGGTGGTCATACACCTTCCATCTCCCTGCTGAGAAAAACTCCTCTATGGGGTTTAGGAAGGGGGAGTATGGAGGCAGGAACAGTACTGACATCCAGGGATGTGCAGTGAACCAGTCTGTAACTGCAGCAGAGTGGTGGAATGCCACATTATCCCACACAACAACAAAGATAGGGCAGTTTCTTGCTCCTCTCTCCTCCGCTGGTGCAAGGCAATTCTGCAGGTCATTCAGGAAAGACATGAGCCTCTCCGTATTGTAGGGGCCAATGAGTGGTTTGTGTAACAGCAAACCATCATTGGACAGTGCTGCACACATCATGATGTTAGCTCCTCTCTGCCCTGCGACATCCACGGTTGCTCTCTGTCCAATCACATTTCTTCCCCTGTGGCGTGTTTTTGCCAGGTTGAATCCAGCTTCATCCACAAAGATGAATGTATGTGCAGTTTCCCAGGCTTCCAGCTCCATTACTCTCTAAAATACAGTAAATACACAGTTTTAATGGACATCTTAACTGGACATATTGATAACGGAGTTCTTTCACATGTTCACAGTTTCTCTCAAATGGTGCAGTGTACAACTGCTTCGTCCTTATTTTATGTTTCTCCAGGACTATGGCAACGGACGGCTGGGTAAAAAGTGACAGTGACGAGTGTAGCGTTTTTCCCAAAGTTGAAAATTTTTCAACTCTCGATGACCGGAAAAAAAACGCTCAGCGCCTCGTCAAGCTCCTGGCGTTTTTATCAGCTAGTAAAAATGCGGCGCTCCCATTGCAATGAATTGAAAAAAGACGCTGGCGTCAGAAAAAAATGTTTTGGTGGACATGGGCCCAAACTGAGGCTTTTAGAAGACCCTTTTCTCTCTCTCTCTCGCCTGCCATTCACCGGTCTTGTGTGAGTTTTGCGTGCATTCCATGCTGCCGACAACTACATGCACGTTGCGGTTCCTCGCGGGTCTATTTCAAGTAGCTGGCTATTTAAAAATGATAAAATATTCTTTGTGTGCTTCATCAAGGGTGATAAATTATCCGAAAGTCCTCGCCACAACACCAGCGTCTCCTTCTCTTCAGCAAGAAGACACACACACACACACACACGCTATGCTTACACATGCGCACTGACGATCCAGTGTTGGGGTTACAATTTTGGATTTATTTACGCACTTTTAAAAACATTTATTGAAAGTTTAATTCTTTTTACATGTTTATTTACAGCATTAAATGTTGAAATGTATATTGTAATATATATAATATTAACTTATTGGGAGAAAACTGGTAGTTCTATGTAAAATCAGACATGGGGCACCCCCATATCGCCAAAATGGCATGATACTTGTTTCACTGCGAAGCTTCCACTGTGATGCTGCTTTCAGACCAAAAGCGAAGCGAGCGTTTAGGGCGGTGAGTTTACAAAGTCAATGCAAAGACACGTAGAGCCGCGATTTCCTGTTGGGCGGCACAAAGCAACGCTAAGGGGGCGGGGCCGGCGATGCAAAGACAACGCGAAGGAATTCAAGTGAGTTGAATATTTTCAACTCTAGCGAAAAAGTCGCATGACGCTGAGTCGCGATAACCTATCAGTGTTGAGATTATCTGTACGTCACTGAGGCTTCAGAGCGTTGTGTGGAGAGGGCCGGGCAGAGCAGGGGATTGAAAATCTGCTGGCCGGCTGAGAGCTGCTGAAGAGGAGCAGGGTGCAACGCTGCAACCATTGGACAAATAAACACCCATAGTCGGTCGGATTCGGCTCTGACAACTACACCGATTACTCGCGGGAGGAGCCTGGAGTTAACTGCTTTTATTAAATTAGCTTTTTACTTTAGTTTTTGAGATTTCAACGTTGATTTATCTTCACTGGAGCTTCTCAGCTGCTAGCTTCCATGCACATCCGGTTCCAGTGTTGTTGTTAGAGTCGTTAGCTCTGTCGGACTACGACTTCATATT
>NC_060153.1:17430869-17449691 GCF_021292245.1 Micropterus dolomieu
TTATGAGTAAGTATTCATGTGATATATTGTATGGATGCATGTGTATAACAGCAATATAAATATTATAGTAACATGACATTATTTACCACTTCATAGACCCAGACAAAGGCAAATACAAGGCCCTTGGAATTCATCACAGTCTGGACATATGGCATGGTGCGAAGAACCTTGCCAAAAAAATTTAATTGCAGCATTTTCTTTTTTTTTTGGGGGGGGGGGTGTTGAACATTTACACTTTCACCTCTACACAAAGACTATAGTTGAATGCCTGTATTTTACAGTAATATTTATTTTTCTCTTTTCAAGGCAGCAAAGATAAAAGGAGAGTACATCCTCTTCAACTGGCTGAAGGACATAATCAATCATTTTCGGTGGACTGCCGACACACGTGGGCAGTTTCTTGTAAGCACACAATTTTATTATATCTTTGAGTAATTTCATTAATTGCTATATTAAGGACATATTTATAGTGCATTTTTATGTTTTGCAGGCATTATGGGTTGCGGGGGAAGATGTGGATCCAGAGAGACTCCCAGTGCCACAAAGCTTTAGTGGATATAGTTCTCGATAAGAGGTGGCAGAAAGATGTTCACAACTATCTGCGATTCAGGTAGTGTGGCTATACTTTTTCACACTGATGTATATTAGTAATATTTGTGCTTACTGCTCATGTACACAGAAGTATGTATTTGTTTGTTTGTTTGTTCTATCAGATCGACTGCAGACCTAGAGTCATTCCAGAATCATATCCTGATGTATGCCAGCAAGCGCTATGCTTTCAGCCAACCAGTTTATGAGAACAATGAAAATGTTGGACGGCAAAGAGATGTACGTTTTACACTTATATAATATTCCCATTCATAGTACAATATTCAGCCAATGTTTTATATGCAATATGCAAAATGTCTTTACATTCAAGGTTTTCTCTTGTTCTACTTACAAACTGATATTAAATGGTTGTAATTTGTGTTATTTCAGTTTCAAAAGATTGTATAAGAAGAACGCTAGAAGATACAGCGTATATGCCTTGAAATCTGAAAAAACCTACGGATACATTTACGAGTTGTAAAGAAGGATTGTGAAGAACAGACTCACAAGTGGAGTGGGGATGCCTAGAAGGAGGAGCCTTCTCCCAGATGACACCAGACAGCTTGGTTTGGTGCCCCCCGTACCTGCACCAGCCACATCAGACTTGTTACAGAGACAAGTCAGAAGAGGTCTAGGTAAAGTTACACAAATTTGTTGCCTATGTTGTACCATATTACATGTCACTGAATGATATTTACATTACAATATAGTCTGTAACTATGTTTGATGGCACTGTCTTCAACAGGACCGTTATTCCAACCAGCATCTGATGTGGAAGGATCTTGTCAGGCAGGATCACGAGGGAAAAGAACTTCAGTTCACTGACAAAGTAGCTTTTACTCTTCAAAAAGAGAAATTTATTAACATTAAATTCTGTTCCTACCCTCCTCCAGTGGTAATTTCATGTTTTTCCATTTTGTACACGTTTCATCTTATTCTGCTAAGTACACTGTGACCAGCGCATATTATTTTCAGTAGGTAGCCTAAATTACAGTTTACAATTTGAACAGTAATGATAAGTAAGGCTACAGCTGTCCCTTATTATGTAAATATAAATAACTAAAATTGGTATTGGAAATGTTATGGCAAAGTTTGAAATTGTCATACTTTTCTAAACACATGTACAAATGTATATAATGAAAATAAAAACACCATGTGCTTCTATTTCTTACCTTTTATTTTTTCAATACCATAGAACTGCAGTTGAACAACTATAACACAATATTGCCGTAATGTCCTCCCAGTACTGCCTGTGAATGTGAATAAAGCCTTCTTCAAGGCAGTACTAGGAGAAGTGTGGCAGTAGGCTCACACAGTTCGCTTGCTCCTGGCCACAGAATTTCCTGTCCTGGTCCGTAGGCATTTCCCTACAGTTACCACAAGTACACCAAAGTACTCCTAGCACTCCGGCAGAAGGTGGGTCACCATGTCTGCGCTGATGCATCATCAAGGCATCAAAGACCAGGCCTGGCTGCCTCTCCAGCAGAAGGGTGGAAAGATCTCTGTGTTCTTCAAGGGTCATCTCCTGAAGAAGTTTCTGAAGAAAGAGGACACGGAAAAATACTCAATATGCAATATTCTCTGCTTCAATACTCTGGTTACTCTGTCTCAAAAATGTTGTTTTTAAGATTGTATCCATTCCAAATGAACTATACCAGTACTCATTATTACTATTAGTATTTAATGCACTACTACTATTTATCATTATTTATCATTACACTTCTGTTGATGCTGTAAATTACTTTACATGTCCACATTACCTTTATTTAGATTTTATAATTTGTATATTTAATTATATTTCCTACTTACCTACTTTATATAGTTATTTCTTTTCCTTAGTATCTTGACATGCAAGTTTAGCAATTGTGACCAAGAATACCCCTTTTTATTGATACCCCTCGGGTATCAATAAAGAATTTCTGATTCTGATAAAATAAGGCTTTATATATAAGTTGCATGACATTATGTTGGCAATATGGTACTGCATATTAGGGTTTGCAGGCTGGCCAGTGTTTGCTCAACTTGTATAATATGGCTTCATATAATCATTGTTGCCCAGTAAATCACATGTTACACTATGAAAACATTCAACTACTAACTAACGTTACATTACCAGGGGTACATGTGCACAGAGCTGCTATGTATGCTGACAGCATCTCCAACACCTCTGCCTCTCCGCCCTCTTCCTCTCCCTCTCTCTCTTGCAGTTATCTCCGGTAAATGGACTTCTGCATTTAGATCACATTGACATGTGCTGGTTCTGTCTAACGTTATCTTCTTCTTCCTTCTTCCTCCTTGTGCTTTTATTGTCAGTTGGCAAACAAGGAATTGGTGCGTTACCGCCACCAACTGGTATGGAGTGTGGATCAGACCTTTATACATCTCTGATCATGGAGAGAAATACTTCTGTGAGTGATTAGTTGGACTTAGTGGGCGGTCCACAACACGTTGATTGACAGTAAAGGAAGAGGAAGGAAAAAGCAATACACATAGGTCTCTAAGGAAAAAGCAATACACAATAGGTCTCTAAGGGAAAAGCAATGACAATAGGTCTCCTTGGGGAAAGGCAAAAGCAAATGTGTGTATTTATTATTTTATTCATTCATTCTTTCTTGCATATATTTCCCCATTTATTTATTCATTCTTTCATTTAATTCTGACACTTTGGATGTTCCATATTTGGGAGTAGGGCTGCAACTAATAGTTCATTACATCATTGATTACGTTTTTTTATATATATTATGTATTGCAACTAACCAATCAATTGTTTAATCTGTAAATTGTAAGAAAAATGTCCATCAAAGTTTTGCAGATTCATGGTGATATCTTCAAATGTCTTGTTTTGTCCATCCAATAGAATAAAAACCAAAGAGGCTCAACTTACAGTTATACAAAGCAGAGATAATGGGACAGGGAAGCTGAAACCAGATACTTTTTTAGCTTGATAGATAACCAAAAAAATTATATGTTTATTGCCTGTTCATTGACTCACTGATTATTTGAACAAGTCATTTCAGCTTTAGTTAGGGGAGATTACTTTTTGCAGAAATATACTAATGACTGAGCAGTGAATTTTCTCTCTAAAGCAGAGCAAGGCATTGACAGGACTGCAGTGTGTGTGTCTGACAACCATACTGTGGGAGGCTAATTTCCTGGGCTGACCCACCAACCTGGGTTTGCGCAGTGTGTGTGTGTGTGTGTGTGTGTGTGTGTGAGAGAGAGAGAGAGAGGAGAGTGCAGCCATGTGAGTCATGCCAGGCACTGACACATGGTAATTTAGTCTGTGACGCTCTGCTCCTTAACAAGCAATTTCAAAGTACATCTGCTGCAGCTGTTTATACAGTGTATAAAAATAATCGTAGGTTGTTCTGCAGTGGTGAATTTGATCATTTTTATCTGCTCCTGAATGTCTATGTGTGTGTCTCTCTCTCTAAAGTATTTGGTGTACTGGTAACTCCATTTAATAAAGAAGAGAATCTTAATACACTCTAATGTCTTTATGTCAGACGTGCTGCATGTTTGTCCAACATTTGGCCTTTTACAACATTCAAGCTGTCCTCCTCTTTCTTTCTCTTTCTCTCTCTTTCTCAGGGGATGACGTGGTGTCCATGGCAGACTCCACCATCACCGTGGACGACATTGAGGGGGAACTTTTTAAGATTGAGAGGATCAGGGACGTCCTGGTCAGGAGGGAGTCAGAGCTGAGATACATGTGAGTGGCTTAACATTTTACTTTTTGGGGGGTCATGGCTGCCATCTGCAGCCAGTGTGATTAATGGAGACAAAACAGGTTCAATTACCGCAACCCAAACTCCAGATTTAAGAATGGTGAAAGGATCTTTATGTTTAAAGGTTCAGTGTGTAGGTTTTAGTGGCATCTAGTGTTGAGAGTTGCGAATTGCAACCAAATGCTCAGTCACCTCTCACCCCTCCCTTTCCAAGTGCGAAGGAGAAACTACAGTTACTACACGCTCTGTCGGCTCTTGTGCTAAATAATATGTGTGGTCCTCTATTTGTCCAAATTTCACTTCTCTTCTTAACTTAACCGGTCGACTACTACTATTACTAGTACTACTACTACTACTTCTTCTTCTTCTTCTTCATTCTTCTTCATTCTTCTTCGTACTTATTCAGTGTAGTGACGAAATGCGCTCTGTTGAGCAGTTTGTCCGTTTTGGCTACTGTAGAAACATGGCGACACAACATGGTGACTTAAGGAGACCTGTGGTGTATGTAGATAGAAATGGCTCATTCTTAGGTAATTAAAACATAATGGTTTATTATGTAAGTTCTTTATATACCACTGAAAACGTAGTTATGTATATAGCAAACATTACATATTGGACCTTCGATGCTGGTTTTATTTCGATTAAGTTCCTTATTTTGCCAATGTGGTATGGTCTGCTAATTGCACACCAGAATGTAAAATCGATGAATAGATGAAAAACGAAGATGAAACTTGGCTATTCTCAGATCCTTACCACCAGTGGGCCTAAACATGCATTAACCAATTGCCTAACCATAACCATGTCTTTGCTATCATTTCTTAGCCATAACACAATTTTGGGGACAATATGTTAATGTAGTACTATGAGAAACTTACATAAATAAATGATTCAGTTAATAAATCAATCTAGAAGGTCCACTGATACCTTGTCAAGCCAGAACAACCCATAGTAAAGAAGCTATGTACAGTCCAAATCATTTAACCCATTTTTCCATTCAAGAGCACAACTTTGTGTCAAAAACACATTTCCTAGAAGCATGTCCTCTATTCTCTCCCCCTCATTTCTCTCCATCACATCCCCCATTAAAATTTCAATGGCTTTACCTTTGCTTCCAATAAGCAGGCTAATGCATGGATATTTATTCATCTACTCCTCTGAAAGATAGGCAGTAACACCGCTCAGACAGCGGGGGGGATGTCAGGAGTGGCGTGTGTGGAGTAGCAAGCAAGAGCCAAGCAGATAAAGTGGGAGAATAGGAGACGGGAGGAGGAAGAGGTGGAGGGGAAGGGGAAGAGGACGGAGATGGAGAGTCACGATTTGAAGCACCTTTTTCCCCAGCGCTCGACAAACAAACAAACCCCAAGGTGTGTTTGATCTAGTAAGTTAACTAAAACATATAATTTGTATTCTAGTCCTCATGGCCAACATTACCCCACCTGCACTTCTGTGGAGAGAATCTTACATGACAGGTAGACGAGGCACGGTGGCAAGGCTCTCACTCTGCTGACATTGATGAATGGCTGTAATGTGTCAGGGATTTTGTGTCTGACCCTGTGAGTGCCTGTGTGTGTTTCTAAAAAAGGCCCAGTTGCTGTGATACCGGGCCACGTGAGTGCCTCTAACTCCTCTGTGCCAGAGGGGTCTTTCACACCATCTCAGTGTCAGTAATGATCCACTGACTTGAAGGGCTATTGAAAGAGAAAGGGTGTGATAGAAACAGAGGCGGTGTGAAAGCTATCTGTCTCAGAGACGTCACAGGGATCTCTGCGTCATCTGCTGTGTGAAATATAGTAAAACTTTCTCTGTTTGAATTTCATTGTCCCATACCGTAAAGTCAGGATTTCACTTGTTAAAATATATATATGATAACATGTGCAGTACTAACAAGTGTTTGTGTGTTTCTTTTGTTCCATCATGCATGCAGGATGGATGACATTCAGCTATGCAAGGAGATTACACGCCTAAAGAAGGAGCTGCACAAATTAGTGTCCATACCAGGTAGGAGTCATGTGGATATTGATAGTTGTTGACTGAGGATATCTTGTCAAGAATTTGTTGAGAATCTTGATGCCCCTCTCATGAGTGTACGCTTAATTTGAAGCTAGAGCCAGCAGGTGGTTACACTTAGTATGTTTATGCTATCTTAGCTCAGCATAAAGACTGGAAAAGAGGGGGAAATAACTATCTTGGTTGTTTCCAAAGTTCCAAAACTACCAGTGCTTCTAAAGCTCGCTAATTAAAGGCAGAGTAAGAGATTTTGCAGGATTGTTGACATTTGAACTCAACTGACAAACAAATGATTCACATTTCTCCATTGTTGAAACCAAGTGGGAACCTGCGGGTCTGAAAACATGGAGCCAATGCAGAAGTGCCTTAAACCTGCATTCGTTCTAACTGCCAGCAGGGGGATGACTCCACTGGTTGCAAAAAGAAGTTCTTTAATTAGACATAATGGTAAAATGAACCTACTTCCCACTTGCTTATTTACCTTAGTGAACACTTTCCTAATGAATTTATGATGTCAATTTTTAGTTTCAAGTCTTCTTCAATACAGCATGTTCATTTATTAAATTATGATCCCATTTAGAGGAAAATAGAGGATAAAGCAGAGGATGCTTTAGGGTGGGACTACCTGGTGATTGACATGTTGCTACCATGGCGACCTGTCCATCAGGTTAGAGACAACTGTACACTGTATTGAATTATGGATGCACCTTGCTAACCAAGCTAGTGCCACCATCTCATCCAAATATTGTCACGTCCAGTGCCTGGTTACAAAAAATCTAGAAGTCAGTGGCTAAAATGAAATGTCCACATCTTTTATATAGTCAATTGTTGAAACACATATATATAACATATATATAGTCATAGTCATATATCTTTCTCAGTTTATATTCTTCAGACCTTTTCCTCTTTGACTGTTTTTCCATATTTTTGCCATCTCTGCTTCATTTTGCTGATTGGCTGGAACAATGCTGCATGGCAAGGTTGACATCACTTACTTTTTTCCCAGTTACAGTATAGGATAACCAGATTTTATTTTAGAGCACACACAAAACCGAGAGCTAGAAAACTGAGAAAATATTGGCAAATTTTAACAAAATGTATTGGACTGCAAGCTCTTACTATCCCTTTAACATGATGTTATATCTTGTTTGTTTAATCTTCTCAAACAGAAATGTAAAATCAGAAGTAAAAAATCAAGAGAAACAGTTTATCCGTGTTGCTGCTTTTACATTTCTGTTAATGTACAGATTACAAGATACAATACAACCTGTTAATTCGTCAGCTTTTGACATGATGGTACGCATATTTATGAACTTTGGACACGGGCAGTTTAACTGTTTTACCCTGCTTCCTGTCTTCATGCTAAACTAGGCTAATCGCCCTCTGGCTCCAGCTTCATATTTGGTGCACAAAGCACATACAGAGAGTGGTATTGACCTTCTCATCTAACACTCAGCAAGAAAAATAATAATTGTAATTCTCAAAATGTATTGCTTTTAAATAAATAGATTTATAGATTTCCATATAGAATTATTAATTTGTTTATTTCCATATTTGTTTGTTTGATGTCCCACTGTTTGTAGTAAAGTAGATAATCTGGGACAAACACTAGATGCTAGATGTCTTGTGCTGCAGATAATGACAAGTCCAATGAGGACCGGCAGAAGGAAGAAGAACTATTGCAGCAGATCCACAAGCTCGTTGAGACCAGAGATTTCTTGGTGGACGATGTGGAGTTTGAACGACTCAGGTGTGCTTCAGACTCTATGGTTTCATTGCAGCTTGGCAGGAGTCCTTTGGTCGTCTGTCACCATAGGCTGCGAATGAATAATTAAATATGAAAGTCTACTGCACGATGTCACCAGATAGATGCAGTGCACATTTATTGCCCATGCAGTCTCCCAGGAAAGGCTTCATGGAATTCTTCCCCCAAGCAGAGAAACTCTTGTTTTTTTATAATGACTGATAGGGCTCAGGTTGGAACATCGCTTGTAATCACTATTCCTTAGTTCAGTATCATCCATATGCATGCTCCCACAAAGGTACCCCATTGCACTCCATTAAAACACTGGAACATTTCCTAGAGCACAGTGCTGTGAGAGAGCATACCACAGAGCACACAGCAGAGAGCCATTTCAATTAAAGATGTGTCACCAGGCATCAGTGAGTACCCCAAAAGGAGCTGCCATTGGTTAAAAAAAAGAAACAGTTTGCATCTATTTCAAGTGCACCAATCCTCTTAATTCTGCTGCTGGCTGTTTTGTTCATGCAGGGGAACCAGACATATTATACAATACACTACAGGGCACTTTACAGACTATTATTCACTTTGCCGTACAACCTTGTGTCGTATAATGGTACATAAATTACCTTGATACCTTGAAACAGTCAAATTAAAGCAGGTTGTTTTGCACACAATGTTTTCTTAATGCAGAGATGTCAAACATGTTGCTTGTGTGGTTAGAAATGTATTGTAGGGGACTCCAACAATGAATGCAATGAATGCAATGAAGTATTTTGTCCTGCATTCGTAAAGAAGTTAAACCACTGTCTTCAACTTACAGTGGGTCCATTTAGAGTAACGCTTGGTTCCACTTTACAGGTAAATGAATGCACCTCTGCTTACTTGCCTATCCTGATGCAGCATATACATCCTCGCAGGTTGTTTAACTTGACACTCAACTTTTAATCTAATGTGTCTCAACAGTGGACAACCAGATGTGGTTTTAGGTTTTATTTCCACACCACTACAATTCTCAGACAGTATCAAGCACTGTGAGTTTGTGTGATCACCAATTTGAGTTGGCAGCTGACACCCTGCTGTGAAAACGCTGAAGGGTTACCGGGAAGGTGAGAGGCAGGAGGCAGGAGGCAGGAGAATAACAGTGCGCTAATGGATCGTAGAGGGGAGATGCTGTGATGCCGCTCCCGGCCATGTTGTCCATGCTGATGAATATAGAAATCTTTCTATTGTTACTTCTCTCTACTTCTTTTTTTTACCCTACAAGGAAATTCTGTCTGCAGTTTTTATGTTTTAGTTTTTTTATTTCCGAAACAGGGCAGACATGGTACTTTTGCAGAGTGTGTTTATCAAATGTAAGAATCTCTTCATAGACAAAGAGTGGCTGCCAGATTTATTGAATTTATTCCCCGAACCTCTCAGAGTAAATCTAATCTAAAACAGCCAGAAATGAATTAGGTTTCTTATCCAGTGGGTATCTTGGGAAGGTGTTTCATCTCTCCACTTTAGTCAAATCAGTCTTCTTTGAATTGTTCATTCCGTGCTTGTGAAATACATGGGAAGTGTAACGTAAAGACCATATTTGACTTTTACATCTGTATAATACAGGATTCCTGTCAGGATATATTTTGTCTTTTGTGATCTGAAGAGACTAAATTATAGTCCAAGTGCTTTAGGTATTCATGTATTTCCATGTGTTTTATACCAATCTTTCTCAATTTCTACAGGGAGAATGAAGAAGATAAAGAAATGGCAGATTTCCTGAAGTCCAAATTCCCCAAAAATATTAGGAAGACAGGTATTTAAGCATAAGGAAAGCTGCAACTTTGTGATTACTGAGGAGGAAATAAACAGTGGCAAATATTGTCCTTGTTCCGAATGTTTCTCTTGTTCAAGGTGTTTTCCTCCTGAGGCCTTTGAAGGATGAACCTTCACACATCCAATGACTGATTCACCATAAAATAGAAATGGGGGTACTAAGGCTATATATGATTTAGATCTCTCTGAAAAAAAAAAACAGTGTTTCCTCCCCTTAGTCAAGTCATTAATCTTCTAAACTTTTTTAAACCTTGACAGTTAAAACTAAACACTAAACACAATGTGTGTGTGTGTGTGTGTGTGTGTGTGTGTGTGTGTGTGTGTGTGTGAGAGAGAGAGAGAGAGAGAGAGAGAGAGAGAGAGCATCAGAATCGGAGACATGAAGTGACAGATGACGTTGTCCCTTACACAACTCTAACACACATAACGCAATACACCACAACATATCACAACATTTTTTGGAGTACATTTTATCTTTTTCTCAGTGTGATTTCTCTGTGCTTCAGGTGTACCAACCAGACGGGTGCCATCCAGGGCTCAGCAGGCCTCTTCTCCCTTCACCAAGACAGGCCTCACCCTCCTGAAGGAGTGCTGTGGCTTCACATGCTCCATCATGTAGCCTGGAGCCCAAAATGCAGGGCCCCACTCCAGGGCTGACAGAGCGGCCACACACCAAAATGGCCATTCCACAGGAGTCTATATTTCCAGTATCAGTTTTTCAGTCCAAGAAAGACTTTCAAGCATGGATGGAGCACTTCCAGATGCGAGCTGAGAATTTCCCAGAGTGAGAACAAAGGATGTTGCAAAGATCATGTGGTGTGTTTTCATGCCAAGACCCAAGTTCGTCTCGTGTTGGATCTGTTTGTCACTTCCATTGAATTTTATCTGTCATTTTGTCTTCCTCCCATGTCTCTGCTCCTGCTTTCATTTTTACTCTTGTTAAATATCACTACTGAGCCAACTTCTTCTGATCAACAATTTCCAAAAAGAGTAAACAGCATACAGGATGGTTTTGGACAGGAAAGACACCATTTGAAGGAAAGAAACAGAATAGCACAAGTTAGCACAAGGCATGGATAGTGTACACTAACACTAATTGGATTGAGACGGCGGCACTGAGCTGTATAACTGAGCTATAATAACTGTTATTTCCAAAAAAGGAGCTGTTTTGCAAGAGTCAACAGGCCATTCCAGACACACTTTATCATCAGTATTAAGGAAATAAAACTAATGATACTGACATTAATCGGGAGCTGTGTCAGGATGAAGTTGCCTGTTTGACTCCAGATCCAAATTGGTACAACCTTTTGAAAAGTGGTTGTTCGTGAAGAAAGTCTCATAACGCTTGATTTTGCTTTAGTAACAGTTACCTAATATTGACTAATGTCTGTTTTTTTATTTGAGTGTTTCTTTTGCTAACCCACACTAGTCATTGTGTTTTACTTTTTGTCACCATGCTTCAGTATTTTATGACATATTCTGATGAGTATTAAACAGACGGTACAGTACGGAGGGGTCTAACAAGTTGACAGCAGAAAGTTATTAAGACATACTTAGGTGTCCATATCGTTCTGTATGCACATGAGCAAGCTAAGATATCAACACATATAGACTTCTTTAATTTGAATAAATAATTCTTAGTCCTTTATGCTAAGTATCCATTTGCGTTTACACAAATGATATGGATCAGCTCACAACTGACACTGCAGACCACTACACCTAATATACACTCACCAACCACTTTATTAGGTACACCTGTTCAATTGCTTGTTAACACAAATAGCTTATGAGCCAATCACATGGCAACAACTCAGTGCATTTAGGGTATGTAGACGTGGTCAAGATAACCTGCTGAAGTTCAAACAGAGCATCAGAATGGGGAAGAAAGAGGATTTAAATGACTTTGAACGTGGCATGGTTGCTGGTGCCAGACGGGCTGGTCTGAGTATTTCAGAGACTGCTGATCTACTGGGATTTTCCTGCAAAATCATCTCTAGGGTTTACAGGGAATGGTTGGAAAAAGGGAAAATATCCAGTGAGCGGCAGTTGTGAGGAGGAAAATGCCTTGTTGATGTCAGAGGTCAGAGAATGGGAAGACTGGTTTGAGAAGACAGAAAGGCAACCACATCATTACAACCAAGGTATGCAGAATACCATTTCTGAACACACAACATGTCGAACCTTGAAGCAGATGGGCTACAGCAGCAGAAGACCACACCGATTGTCATTCCTGTCAGCTAAGAACAGGAAACTGAGGCTACAATTTGCACAGGCTCACCAAAATTGGACAATAGAAGATTGGAGAAACATTGCCTAGTCTGATGAGTCTCGATTTCAGCTGCGACATTCAGGTGGCAGGGTCAGAATTTGGCATAAACAACATGAAAGCATGAATCCATCCTGCCTTGTACCAACAGTTCAGGCTGGTGATGGTGGTGTAATGGTGTGGGGATATTTTCTTGGCACGCATTGGGTCCCTTAGTACCAATTGAGCCTCGTTTAAATGTGACAGCCTACCTGAGTATTGTTGCTGACCATGTCCGTTCCTTTATGACCACAGTGTACCCATCTTCTGATGGCTACTTCCAGCAGGATAATTCACCATGTCACAAAGCTCAAATAATCTCTAAGTGGTTTCTTGAACATGACAATGAGTTCACTGTACTCCAGTGGCCTCCACATCACCAGATCTCAATCCAGTAAGGCAACGTTGGGATGTGGTGGTCGTGGAACCATCACTTCATGGATGTGCAGCCAACAAATCTGCAGCAACTGCGTGATGCTATCATGTCAATGGACATTTTTGGAAAGTATGACATGAAGAATTAAGGCAGTTCAGAAGGCAAAAGGAGGTCCAACCCAGTAATAGCAAGGTGTACCTAATAAAGTGGCCAGTGAGTGTATATACAGTATATAGAACTCCAGTGATAAAGGAAATCATCGCACACATCACTAAGGCACACGTGACAGTGTTTTGAGTGGGTATATTATATTTCATATTAATCCGCTGGTGAGGGGCAAAACTCTTTAGACCTCTTTCACTATGAATAAAAACTTGTCAACACCCTATATTTGATCGGTTATTATGGTCTGAATATTACTGAAGGCATATCCATGTCCATTACATTGGCACAGGGACGGCCAATAAAACTATGGAGCAGATCTCTGTGTTGCCAAGAAGAATAGTTGCCATAGCAACCTTGTATAGCCCATATCTTTACAATGAGACAACAATGAAGGTTGGTGGATCAGAGAGATGAGACTTCATAGATATGACAAAAACAAATATGCAAGCGCTATCATGGTTACCATAATGAAAGGTAAACAGGAGACAGAATAATATTGTTGTTGTAATTGTGGTGATTTTAATTTTTCGGATTCACTCTGGGGATAAAACAGTCTACTAAGGATTGCAAAAAATCTACCATAATTAAGCCTCTGACTCTTTTTCACACCCTTTTAGATTATTATAGACTATCAACCCCTTGGAGATTAAGTAAGCACAAAGTTGCTGTGCTTGACTGGAAAGTTGACATATTGGAGAAACAGATTAGATGAAAGTCTTTAATTCATTATAGATAATTTCTCAGTGAGTCACCCAGGTTGTTTCAAATTCATCTCTGTTTGGTGCAGTGTTCTCTTTCATGGTTTTTCCCCCAAACTAGTCCTTGGGATGGATACATGGACGCAGCTGTCTCTTTTGTTTAAGCGCTGGATCTTTTGCTATTCAGTCTCAACACTGTCATAGTGGCTTTGGGCCACATATCACCCAGCAACCATGTCTGGTGTAGTCATGTTGAAATGCAGTATGTAACATCCATGGTAGAAAAACAAAAAGTAAGGAATGTGAGAAGAGGCGGATAGAACTTTTGTTTTAAAATGTAAAGTAATGAGAATGTAAACCAATTTACTGTTTACTGTATTTGTAACCTCAGTTTTGAAAAAGACAGTAATGGTTAGATGAACTTTACAAATAAAAATATCTTGGAAACAAAATCTATCATACAGAGCCTTAAATTTAAGCCTGTTCCCATGATTGAGCTACACAGTGGTCAAATATAGCTCTTTTCCCTGACGAAGACCTTCATATAGTCTTTTTTGGTGTGTGGGGACATTGAGTGTGTGACATGTTTCTGTTTCTCAGTTTTCACATTTAGACATAAAACCAGCTGTTCACATCAGCTGGAGGGTGTGTTACATCCCCTTACTGTGCTTTTCACAAGTCAAGCAAGAATTCAAGAATTTTTCCGAGGAGAACTCTTGGAGACGTGGAAGAGACCACGTAGCCTCTTAGGAGAGACACACTGTCACAGGTAGAGTCAGGGAGAGAAAATGATGTAAGAAGAGAGGTTGAAGTGGACGAGCGGAGAGGAAGAAAAAGAAAGAAAGACGGTGGGAGGGTACAGAGTTGGGGGGGGGGTCTTATCTTCAGGGTGAGTCATCCTTAGTAAAAACACTGCGAGTTCTCACAAGGAAAAGGGCAGGGCTGTCATTCAAACACCATAGTCCTGGACACCTGCACAGCTCACTGTGTATTAGAGGAGACAGCACAAACGAGTTGTTCATGCATGTGAGAAACAAATAAATGAGAAAGAAAATGTGTGTAGTATGTATACCTGTGCTAGTTTGCGAGCCCAGGATCAGGAGGGTGATCGTAACAAGAGGTACAGTAGCTGTCTGCGGGTGAGCTGTCACTGCTCTATTACTATGGTTACTGTGACTTGATGTACTCTCACTTCTTATTTAATTTGTTCATGCTATGTAATAAAGTATAATGCAAGGCTGCATGTGTTATAATAAATATAAATAAATGTGATCACATAGATTGCAGAGAAATATAAATATGAAGCTAGAGCCAGGAAGAGATTAGAAGCTTACCATGAAGACTATTTTGCATGGGGAAACAGGGGGCCTGGCTCTTTCCATAGTTCAAAAATACACCCATAAAAGCACCTCTAAAACTGGCTCATTCAATACGGATGTATTAAAGAGAAATGGATATGGATACTGAATACTCAATCTTGCTGCTCCCGTGGCCACTTTTTTGCAATGCAATTTGAATTGCAATATAAAAAAATCCCCTGCGGCCCAAAAAGCATTTTCCCCAAAGACCACCATTGTTAAAAAGACATCTGTAAAACACAGGACACCTCGATGTCAAACAATGTCAGTTATTCTTTGTCAAAGGAATGCTTTTATATTTGTAAACCTTTTCCAGAGACTTGAAAAGCTGTTTTAAAGTGTGTGATGTCATCCCAACGTAAAGTCTTTGGGCCCAGTGGGAGTGAATGGGAGGGGCCAATGGGAGAAACACTAATGAGCATGTGTGGAGGGCCACACACACAACATGGAAGCAATCCTGGTAACTATAAAGCTTTTTTGCCATATGCCCTCAGTGAGCAATTTTCATTCAAATGTCTGAGTCCAGTATCAAGTTCTTAAAATACATCCATGGCTCCGCTGCTGTTTCCCAAGAACTTTTTCCAGCAAGAACAACTTGTCGTTCAGCAGTGTTGGTATGTATTTTTTTTTAAAAAAACAACAAACAAACAAGCTAGCTGTTTACCCCTGCCCTCTGTCTTTATGCTAAGCTAAGCTAACCACCTGCTGGCAATAGCTTCATATCAACTTCTCATCTAACTTTCAGCAAAAAAGCATTTAAACATGTTTCCCAAAATATCAACTTGTCATAATAGCCATTAAGTGAACTGCAGTCAGCCTCCTGTTGCTTACAAATGTTATTGCACTTCATAGGTGCAAGCAAGCATCCTTGCCAGACCAGGACCGAACATAGCCTCTGACGGAGGTTTGACAACAGGGAATACAATACTGAGGTGATTTACAGCAGCTTTGACCAGGACCAGGTTCAGACGGGGACAGGAGAGGCATGAAGCAGGAGAGGAGTGAGTGGGAGGTCGGGCATCAGTCAGCGGCCACCTGTGGAGGCCTCAGCGGGGGTTACGGTGGGGTCAGTTCAGGGGTGCCAGGAGCCAAACCTGGTGAGAAAACCACCAGTCAGTACTGTTGTATCATCTTGGTTTCTCTTATGGAAGCGAAAACGCTCTGCAAATACGAAGAGCTTGGGTGAGAAGTGGGATGTTAAGGTGAACATATGCTGTCATGGCTTTTGGTCCTGGGCTTCTCTGGATGTGGCAAGGGAATGCAGCAAACTGAATATCTTTGCTCTATCAATGCTGTTTGCTTGGACAAAAACATCTTAACATCTTAACACTAACCAGCTGTTATAACCAGCTGGTGAGTTTGAATGTACTCACGACTCCCTCGTTTTCACTGCCAAGTTGTGTCGTTCTCGCGATGATGAAGCTAATTAACTAAACTGCTAGCTTCCAACAGTCACAGCCAAAAAAAAGGCATAACAACAGTGCCAGCTTGAAATCCTTGTTCCTTGTTGCCGTTGTGTCTTCATGAGTATTACTCCAACTTAAACTACAAGTTACAGCAATAAGTAGACATAGACCGACTTCTCACTGCAACGCTAGCTGATTTATTCATCTGTATAAAGCTATTGTGCGCTCCATACCCGCCAACACTCCCGTTTTACCGTGATTCTCCCGTATTTCAAGGCCATCTCCCGACACCCTCCCATTTCGTTGTTCCTCCGAGAAAACTCGCATATAACCCTCAAACTTCACAATGAATTATCGTCAAACACAAATCCAATTTTTTGGATGTTTGTCTGACATCACCCAAGTTGCCACATCATTATGAAACATCTATGCACACAATCCACACACTCACCTGAGGCCCCATCCACACTACTGCGTTTTTGTTTTAAAACGCAGACCTTTTGCTACGTTTGCACCTCCTGTCCATACAAAAATGGCAAAAACGAAGACCTAAATCGGAGAAGTTTGTTAACGCTGCCAACCCTGTTTTTCATTTCAAAACTCTGGAGAGCGTCTTAGTGCGGACGGGCAAAAATGGAGGACGCAGATGTTCGCATTTGGCTCTCTGATTTAGTCTCATAAGTCATGCAAAGTAGAAACACAATGCTACTGAGAGAGGTTTTGACTTGGTATTTTTATTAAAATATTCTGTACTGTGCAAATAACACTTATAGCCTACACTTGTACTGAGCATGTGGCACTTTACTTTGCAACGACTCCCAGTCTGTTTTCCGCCGCCACAGCCGCTTTTAACTCCCGTGTTACATTCAGCAGTCCCAGCTCGTTATTGGTCCATGCAAAATAAAATCTGGTATGGTTCTTCGTCTGCATTACTTTATTCTTTCGCCAAATCGCCTGGAATAGACCATCTGCTTCATGTTTACACTGGCACGTGCATGCCCAGTGTATGTGAATGGCCACTAGATGTGTGTTTTCAGCATATACAATCTATGGTTTTCAGTCGTTTTAATGTAGACGGAGATCAACTCTGAAACACAGCTAAAACGCTGGTGTGGACGGAGATCGTATTCATTACAAAACTTTGTTTTTAAACAAAGACGGAGTAGTGTGGATGGGACCTGAATGTAATGGGAGGAAACTGTAAGTGAGAGTACATCTGCTCCGTCCTCTGACTGTCCTTCAAGAAGACACTTGCTGAATCCAAATGTTTAAACTTTAAACTCAGTCTGTAGTTTTATATAATCTGACACTCACTGAAGTGCTCAGTATGTCTGTGTGACTTTGAAAGGACGCAGAAGAATGAGACTGAATGAAAAGGTCAAATGGGGAAATGCATTCTTACACAAAATATGACACAGGAACCAGAAACGGAACATGCCCGCATGACCACAATCACCACTTGTTAAAATACATTTATTATGTGGAATATGTGGCTCACTGAGATCAATTTAATATTCCATCCACATTTACTGTTTGAGAAGCACTTCTACTTCATTTATAATAGTAGAACTAGGGATGTTTTTTCCTGTTATAGTATGTTGCGGATAGCGTGTCATTTCCGCTCTTTGATCTGCCTTTGGTAATGCCTGCTGACGTTTAGCCCATCCATAGTCAAGGTGCAATAAAGGGGAACTATTGCCATACAACTAAGTGTGAGTGCTTTACAGCCTAATGAATGATGAAATGTGAGTAGACAACCTTGAAGGCTCTTCTAAAATATATCATGACATGACATTCAGATTACTGTTGGATTACTCACTTTTACTGAAGCCTTCCAAACCTAACTGGAAAATCCTAAAAATCAGCCAAATACCTAAAAAAATATTTACTTATATGTACACATATATTGTGTACATCTCAGTATATAATATTTTAGGTATATAGTATATAAATATATGTATCCATACTGTACAGAATTACTCTTTCTTATTATCTCTTTATAAGATACATTTAAATGTTAACGTGCAATCTGAATTTTTGTTTATGCACTATTAGTGTATTGCAAAGTACAGCTGATTGGATGATTCTACTGTATGTCTTTCAAGATCAATGGCACTTCACTCTCCTTGTTTACTCCTCTCACGGAGAGCGAGATATCAGAACTCCTGACCTGTAGTCATCTCACTACATGCCCAATGGACCCAATTCAATTCAATTCAATTCAATTCAATTTTATTTATATAGCGCCAAATCACAACAACAGTTATCTCACAGCGCTTTTCATAAAAGAGCAGGTCTAGACCGTACTCTGTGATGATATTTACAGAAGCCCAACAGTTCCCACCAAGAGCAGCACTAGGCGACAGAGGCAAGGAAAAACTTCCTTTTAAGAGGCAGAAACCTCGAGCAGAACCATGGCTCAGGGTGGGCGGCCATCTGCCTCGACCGGTTGGGGTGAGAGAGAGAGAGAGAGAGAGAGAGATGTAAGGAGAGAGAGAGAGAGATGTAAGGAGAGAGAGGGGAGGGAGGCAGCCTACACAATATACACACAGAGGTACAGACAGCGAAGGTAATGTTGCTATAGACTAAATGAAAAATGGTACAGATATTTATAATAGTGTTAATGGTAACC
>NC_060153.1:17449791-17483399 GCF_021292245.1 Micropterus dolomieu
GGAAGTGATAGGAGAGAGGAGAGAGACGAGAAAGCACAAGACTACCAGAAAGGGGAGAAGTTGTGTTAGTAACATGCAATAATGGGATAAGGTTGCATACAGAGGGAGAGAAAGTAGAGGAGAGAGGAGCTCAGTGCATCATAGGAAATCCCCCGGCAGTCTAGGCCTATAGCAGCATAACTAAGGGATGGTTCAGGACTACCTGAGCCAGCCCTAACTATAAGCTTTATCAAAGAGGAAAGTCTTAAGCCTACTCTTAAATGTGGAGATGGTGTCTGCCTCCTGAACCCAAACTGGAACCTGGTTCCACAGGAGAGGAGCTTGATAGCTGAACTTTTTTCTACCAATGTCCTCCACGCCATTTCTCCTACCGTGGTGCCGGCAATCACTTATGTGATGAATACTTCTCAGACTTCAGGAAACTTCCCAACCACTTTCAAAAAGGTTCGGGTTACACCCCTACTCAAAAGCCCTCCCTCAACCCTACACAAGTTGAGAACAATCGGCCAGTTTTACTTATATCATTTCTATACAAAGCTAACGAATGGGCAGTCTTTAAACAGCTCTCAGAATTCCTCTCATGGGATGATCTCCTAGATCCATATCAGTCTGGTTTTCAGAGTGTCCACTCAACAGAAACGGCTCTGTTGTCTGTGACAGAAGCCCTATGGTCAGCTAAAGCTCCATCCCAGTCCTCGGTTCTTATCCTGCTTGAACTATCAGCTGCCTTTGACAGAGTCAATCAGAGGATCCTGCTATCCGCGCTATTGGAAATGGGCATCTCAGGCAAAGCACTCCTGTGGTTCCAATCCTCTGGGCGTTCCTACAATATGCCGTGTCAAGGACATTTGTCCTCCTCTCACTGCCTCACTACAGGGGTGCCCCAAGGCACTGGCTATCCATGGCCTCCCAAATCAAATTGAAGTCGCTAATGCTTGCATATAGAGTGACTACTGAGTCCGCACCCATCTACTTAAACTCCATTTTACAAGTTTACGTTCCTTCTCGGCTACTGCGCTCCTCCAACGAACGCCTGCCATCCCTACACAAAAAGCAATTTCAATCCCAGCTGTTCTCATCTGTAACACCATGATGGTGGAACGAGCTACCACATACCATCAGAGCAGGGGCATCGCTCTCTAACTTCAAGAAGCTCTTGAAAACTCCGGGAACACTTCTAAGCCCTAACCTCTAACATGCACTTCGTGTGCTCTTCTTCTGTCTCCTTACCGACAATTACGATTGATTTTATTGCACTATTTTGTTAACTCTTACTTCTTTCCCTAGGTAGTTACCCCATTGATGTCAGTTTTCTATAACTGTGAAGGTGAGGCAGATAAAAATCTGATTCAAATACCAACAACTGAGCAAAGTGAATATAATACACACAATAATAATGCAGCGAAATGGAAGTAGAGGGGGAGAGAAGGGATGGGTACTGGAAAAGTTATTTGATCCTAGTAGGACCAGGACTGTGTGTCCTGGCTAATTAACAATCCAGTGACATCTTGGCACTGATGATACCAGCTGGAGCGAGCCTGCTTTCTATTCTTTTATGTGCATAACCATAGTAATGATTTGTACTGTATAATCGTCGGTTTATAACAGTTGAATATAATTATGATGACATTCAATAAAAGTAATTTTATACAACTTATACTTACATATACACATAAATATTTTGTCTTAATATCATCTGTCAGTCTCTGTCATGTAGTTCTGTTTTACTAAAAACAGTTTCCTACTGTTTCTCTTTTGTGTCCTGTGTCGCTGTTCAGTCCAGGGGGTTCTAAATAACAGCAACACTCAGTCACCAGAAATGAGTGCGTGGGCAGCACTGGCGCCTTTACTTGGAAGGTTGCCATGTTCCATTAACTCTCTCCTAAAGTCTCCAATGCAGAAAACAAAACTGATTTCCTCTCATTAAAAAAAAAAGCAGCTGTGACTCATCTCCCTGTCAATCCTCTCTCCACGCTTTCTCTCTCTCCCAATGTGTCCTCAAAACACTCCCCCAGCATCTCTAACCAAATAATCAAATGATTACGATGCAGCAGGTTGCCACGTCCCAGGTCTGCCTCCCTGCTTATCTCCCGCTCATTATGTCAGCAGCAACGTCATGCAAATGTGGGTTTGCTCAGAAAAATGCTAAAGTAGCAATGATAGAGCGTGACTGTGTGAGCACCTGCAGGCCTCTTTATATTTTTTGGAGAGAGTGTGACCATTTGTGACTCTCACTTTTGTGTTTTGATGATTTATTTTCTCCCTTTTCCTCCTGCTTTAGCATTCATCGCAAGTCATGCAGCTTTGGCTACATACCTAAAATATAATTTTTTAACTGCAGGGGTGTTTCTGACAGACGCTAAATAAATCAAATACATATGTAATATTCTGCACATCACTGGCTGACTGTTTAATAAACAGATGAGCACTGCAGGGGAACTTCCAAGTAGAGGAAAAGCATACATACAGGTGTTTAACAGAGGATTTGTTTGTCAGTATTCAAGGTAAACTTCACAACAACAAATTCACAAAACCTAAAAAAATGTTAGGTGGGGAGATTAGTCTAAATATTTGCCAGTATACAACTGGAGCATGAGACTTCTGATAAAGTGCAGCATTTGATATCAAAGTCACTCTGAAGTCCGGATATTTTTAGCACTGGATGGTTGCAGAATCACCTTAGAAACGGCATCTAATTGCAATGCAGAAGTTAAAATTACAAGTCATTTTCAGCCAAGCTAAATATAATGAGGTGCATTCTTATTTCTGCTGTAAAACATGAAGTAAGGCAAAGTCAGTGGCTTTCTGAACAAGCTTTTCAATCACTTAAGGCATCACTGTTACACCTACACAGTATTTATTAGCCTCCAGACCATTCGCGGCAGTCAGAATGGACTGTATGTTTAAACAATATGTTGATCATAATATGTATTCCCTTTCTTTGCAAATTAATATTCATATGTAAAACAGCACACTGAGTCCATGCTCAACATTCACAAGTCAGCGTCTCTCTCCTTCTATGGAGCAATTGGTTCTTCCCTTTAAATAAAAAGGGGAGGAAATGGTTAACATTCTTTCATTTAATATTTTGGCTCACTGTATATGAAAGATAGACATCCATACACATAGTTACTTATATGTGGTTTTAACTTGTAATGTGTACTGCATATACTGTACAAGTGAATAAGCTGTATATTATACAAAAACCAAATAACCAGCCACAGCTCTCCAAGGTTAACTGAAAATCACAGCATTCGGCAGTTTATTCCCAGTGGTTAGAAAATATGGATACGTGGATAAAGCAGAGATTGACAAATTACATGGCAAATAAAACTAAATGGAGAAATAAGGTGATAAAATAAATGGTATCTCAGGGACAGGAATTTAACTGAAGTCCTTTTGTTTTGTGAGGATGAGAAGTTCATCAGTCAAATGATGGTGGGTAAGATTATTTTCATACGGGGGACACCTAGTGGTCAGTTAATGCTAAACACTGTTCACAAGAACTCAAGTGCTTTTTATTGACACTTTGAAGATCCGTTGGGTCTTTAAATATCACATTGGCCCTGGAATTCAGGGGGTAAAATGTTTGAGGCGAAAGAAAAGGGGAATGAAAGATGCTGATGGGAAGAAAAACACTGCAGTTAGCAAAACTCTAAAATGGCAAGAGAGATGGGAAGTTAGGGGGGAAGAACATATTTGACTCACAGGACAGATTTGAGATTTTGAGCTATATAAAAAAATGTGACACCTGGCATCAAAAGTTCTCTGTCTTCATTATTATTTATCAATATTTAAATATCCATGCATATCTGGCAGTTTTGTGTGCTTTGTGTTGCCTATTAACTACAAACTTTGCAAACTTTACATTTATGCTACAATACAAAACATAGGTTACAACTATTTACAAAAAATACAAAAACCTACTGTAATGACAATCTGCATTGCTGACAAAAAGCACAGAACTGTATTAGGCTACCTGTATTAACTATATCACGGTGGCTGCGGGAGAAATATTATTCGCTGTAGAAATAACACCATTTTACTCAGAAAGCTAAACACGAACAGGTCTCCATTCCCGTCAGCAGTACTTTGCCTCCATCTTGCGGTCACACAGAGTAAGTGCAACTACAAGTGAAGAGCGGGACCTCCGTTTTGCCAGATTCTGATTCTCCGCCAAGTTCAGTTACACGTCAGTAGGGGACCTGTACTGGTGAGTGGACGTGTACAGCGCGCGTCAGCCGGTTCCCGGATGCGCCAAGCAGAAACATGGAACGGGTAGTGGTGGAAGTGCCGATCAACAACGGTGAGATACATTACCACCTGCACGTCTATCACGCCTTTCAACCACTTATATTAACATATCCTGAATGGGATTTTGGTGCTCTCGAGTCGTGCACATATGCTCCTCCTCCTCCTCCTCCTCCTCCTCCTCCTCCTCTGACGCATGGTTTGGCATTGAACGTGCTGTATCCTCTGTAGGACTTTCAGTGCATTACAGACTATTTGCCTGGTTTTTGTGTCTGAATTCTTGTAGCTGTGGGCTACCGGCTGCTTGCACTTGTGTACTGTGACAAAGCTGCTGTCCCCACTTACCTCTCTGCACCAACGCAGACCCAATTGATTCTCCATCATAGTAGTTGCATGAAAAAAACATGTAATTACAGCAGTCGACTGTGATTGTAAAATAATCCACGGAATAAAATAGGCTACAATTGTTGAATAGCTATATAAATCTATCATTGTTTAATACCACTGGTACACTCATGTTAGGAAGTACAATGGGTTTGGTCAAATAATTGTATTAATGTTTTTAAACACTGGGTTTCCAATTTTCAGCTCTTACATATGCCAAAGTTGGACTTGTTGTAATAATAATAATAACAATAATAATTTTGATCATGTAGGCTAATATATATTTATATAATTTATTTGTTTCCATGTGAAGAAGGTCAGAACAATTTTGAAGGAGATCATCTGTGTGGTATGATGGTTTACAAATTCATCCTCTCGCCTCACTGCATTTCAGCATGTTTATAGGCTGCATCAGTTCTATTCTACTCACACTTTCAGGTTTTTCCCTCGCTGGCCCTTCCACAACACCACGGAAGCGTCAGGTGCGTTTTTCAGCACGACATGACATCATCCTTCTGCGGGAGGTCATCGCCCAGAACCCCTTTGCCTCCAAAGAACCAGGTCAGCCCTGTTATTAAAGGACTAATCCTCCTTAAAACACTCTAATAATGTTTAGATGTAGAGAGCTGCAGTTCCTGCGTGTAAAATGTAGACAATGTGTTGTCACGTAAAATTTTTTTTAACGAAGCTACAATATTGTTTAATAGAGGAACATTTTTCATCCATCTAAAACAAGATTAACAATGAATATCAACCTTACAATTTACTATTAAGTGTAACCGTTGTAAAGACATCCCTGTGCATACGTCCTGTGAACATGGACATGCCTGTGTACTCATGAGCTGATTGGATACAAACAAATGGCCTCATCCATCTTTATCAGGACGGATCTGGGCTCGTGTGGGGGAGATCATTACTGCAGCGCTCCAAGATGAAAACTTTGAGGTGGATGCCAGGAGGTGTAGAGAGAGGACCATGCTGCTGCTAGACTACTACAAGAAACAAGACTTCCCCAGTCTGCGCAGGTTGGTTCAGTCACATATGACCCACATTTCAGGAGATGTTAAAAAGCAAACTGTACTGTTTCCTGAGGAAATAGTACAGTTGGATTTTGATTTGTTTTGATTTGACAACCTTTATTGTCCCTGAGGGGCAATTTGGTTTGCAAACAGTAGTCAATACACATCATAAGTAAATAAATAGAAGACATACATAACATACAATAGATGTTTTCAACATACAGTAAAGTTACCATGAGATATAGAGCACTGTGTGTCCATCAGTCCTGTATTAGAGTATATAACTATGCCTACAGTTTGTTTAAAAACCCAGCAGCTGACAGAACAAATTATTTCAGATATCTGTTTGATTTGGCCCTCCTAGGGAAATGTTCCTCTGCAAGAAGAGGGTGTTGAGGGTCCACCAGAATGGCCTTCACCCTCTGAGTGGCTCTAACTTGATAAACATGGCCAACATCATTCAAGTTAGTGCCAGTGGTATTTTTGCAAAGTTTAACAAACTTTCCCAGCCTATTTTTGTTAACCATGCTAAGGCACCTACTGTATATTGGCTTACTGTCTCTACTGCTCTGTCATTGATAAAAGTCTGTGCAATAACAGAAGGTTATCGGCTAAAGTCGATAAGCATCTCTTTTGTGTTAGAGACACTGAGTTGCAAGTATGAGTCATCTCACCATTTGATGAAATTGACTGGTCCATGGCCCACCTTATGGTCCTGCAGGCTGAAAATCACAGAGTCATCTGCAAACCACCCAAATGTGTGGTGGAGATATGTGCTCGGCCTTACCAAAAAGAAGTTTAATGTTTGTGTGTGTGCTTTTGGTATATTCAGGTTTGGAACAGAGAGGTTGTACGCTGAAAAGGAGGATCTGCTCCATGAGGTTTTGGAGCTGGAGGCTGAGAAGGGGCTCCTGGCCAGCGGGGAAAGCACAAAGTACCAGGTGGGTGTGAGAGTAAGTGGTGTCGTGTTAGCAGAAAAGATCAGGTAAACTTATGTGACACCACCAGGGAAGGAAATGTATTTTTGAAGAGGGTGTTCTTGTGCACGTGAGCTGGTTTAGAAAGTCAGATTGGCCGAATAAGTTACAGATTCCATCACACAGCTTCAGGCTGCAATTTCTTTATTTTGTCAACAGCAGGACTTCTATGTTAAAGAAATTGTTCTTGGCCAAAGATTAAATTAAAGTGTGTGAATTCTCACAACTGAGCTTAACAGTTTTACACAACATGGGATGAATATTAAAACCACAGTTTGTTGTATAGTCCAGTGGCTCCAAAACTTTTACGCTTATGACCCTTTAAAATAAAGTGTGAACCTCTCAGATTGTTTCATCTGAATAATTATTAACGGCCAGAAGAAGCAAAAGTATCTGTCATTTTCACTTGAAAAAAGCTTGTTCAGAGAAAAGTCGCAAGATTTCTGCCCCCTAGGTGTCTTTTATACAAGTAACAAGCTGAGATTAGGAGCACACTCTTAAAGGGAGTGCTCCTAATCACGTTTGTTACCACTATAAAAGACACCTGTCCACAGAAGCAATCAATCAATCAGATTCCAAACTCTCCACCATGTCCAAGACCAAAAAGCTGCCCATGGATGTCAGGGACAAGATTGTAGGCCTACACAAGGCTGGAATAGGCTACAAGGCCATCGCCAAGCAGCTTGGTGAGAAAGTGACAACAGTTGGTATGATTATTTGCAAATGGAAGAAATAGAAAAGAACTGTCAATCTCCATCGGTCTGGGGCTTCAAGCAAGATCTCACCTCGTAGAGTTGCAATGATCACGAGAACGGTGAGGAATCAGAACCAGAACTACACTGGAGGATCTTGTCAATTATCTCAAGGCAGCTGGGACCATAGTCACCAAGGAAACACTTGGTAACACACTACGCCGTGGAGCAAGGTACCCCTGCTCAAAAAAGCACATGTACAGGCCGTCTAAAGTTTGCCAATGATCATCTCAATGATTCAGAGAACTGGGTGAAAGTGTTGTGGTCAGATGAGACCAAAATCGAGCTCTTTGGCATCACCTCAACTCGCCGTGTTTGGAGAAGGAGGAATGCTGCCTATGACCCAAAAAACACCATACCCACTGTCAAACATGGAGGTGGAAACATTATGCTTTGGGGGTGTCTTTCTTCTGCTAAGGGGACAGGACAATTTCACCACATCAAAGGGACGATGGACGGGGCCATGTACCGTCAAATCTTGGGGGGAGAACCTCCTTACCTCAGCCAGGGCATTGAAAATGGGTCGTGGATGGGTATTCCAGCATGACAGTGACCCAAAACACATGGCCAAGGCAACAAAGGAGTGGCTCAAGAAGAAGCACATTAAGGTCCTGGAGTGGCCTAGCCAGTCTCCAGACCTTAATCCCATAGAAAATCTGTGGAGGGAGCTGAAGGTTTGAGTTCCCAAACATCAGCCTCGAAACCTTAATGACTTGGAGAAGATCTGCAAAGAGAAGTGGGACAACATACCTCCTGAGATGTGTGCAAACCTGTTGGCCAGCTACAAAAAAAGTCTGACCTGTGATTGCCAACAATGATATTGCCACAAGTCATGTTTGTCACAGGGGTCAAATACTTTTTTCACTCATTAAAATGCAAATCAATTTATAAAATTTTTGACATGCGTTTTACTGAATTTTTTCCCAGTTATTCTGTCTGTCACTGTTCAAATGAACGTACCATTAAAATTATAGACTGATCATGTCTTTGTCAGTGGGCAAACATCAGCAGGGGATCAAAAAAATTTTCCCTCACTGTATACATTTAGTGGCCCCCTGGTGGGCTCCAGCCCTTGGTTGGGAACCAGACTAAATTGTCTGGGATTAGATATATCATACAATATGTGTTTATCTGGCTTTACACATTTGATTTTTGATCTTGAAAGTTTAAACTCATTCCACACTTTTTATTATTAGGGCAAGGGTGCCCATTATCTCATCAAACCTGTCCATGCAGTCGATGAACCACTTTTTTCCATCTCTGTTAGTTATAGTTTATCTGCTGTAACACTTCATTAGAACTGAGGCTAAGTCAGCAGATATTTTATGTTTTCTGTAAATACTTGGCGACTTCCCTTTTCTTCCTCTTGGTAGCATTCAGCCACAAGTAAACTTGGATCCCAAATCTGTTACTAAATGTTGCTGTTGCTTAATTCTCGTTTTCTTTTCTTATTGTTGTTCAAGTGATATTTAACCTTGTCCTCATCTTTCCAAGGATGATGAACTGAGAAAGCGAGCCATGGAAGAACTAACTCTACCAGAGCAGGACAAACCCAACATCACTATCACACAAACACCCACTGCAGGTAAAATATACTTTTAAAGAACTACACATCTTATAATGTGATACTTGAAGTATAGGATGATAAGAAGAAATCAATAAGAATAAATTAGCCAATCAGCTAAAAAAATCTAATTTAAGTAATACACCATCCAAAATCTGGGTGAAACATACACCTGCTGTGGTCTTGAAATGTAGCTTGCATTTTCTTTTGCTTTTATGGAGAACAGAGGTTGTGGTCAGTTTGGATTCGCAGCACCTGCCTTTTCAAGTCTACAGGGGAGTGTTTCCCACTCAAAATACAGACTTTCGTGGAGCATAAGTGAAATCCGTCAACCCATCCCTCAATTCCAAGTTCGGACGCATGTGTATGTGCCCTTCAGCAATTAATCTTTGCCATCCCCATGGGTGTTGCTCTGTAGCTGACTGTTCCCTTCCGAAATACCATTCAGAAGTACATTTTACATAATTCCAGCAGAACCAGAAGAAGACCGTGAGGAAATGGCAGATGTTTCAGCAGCACCTATGGCCAAGCGGCCTTGCCAGTGCTGCTGCCAGACTTACTCTGAGATCCTCAGCTTCCTGGAGAAACGCTCAGAGGCGGAGCAACGGCTGCGGGAGGAGGAGCTTGCCCTGCGCAGGGAGGAGCTGGAGATTCAAAGGAGTGAGGTTTTTAGGAGGGGTGATGTTAGTTGTTTTAGATGAAGTTATCAGAACATTAATTAAAAACTAAAATGGGGATTATTTTTAAAGATGGAACCATTAGTAAACCATTAGGCTCTAAAAACCTTATTTATTTTCATCCTAGACAATTTTTTTAAAAAATTAGCCTGATAATCATTCTGAATTTCCATGTGCATAAAAATCTGGGATGTGGGCAGCGATTCAGAAGTCTGGACCCAGGCTAAATTAAAGTAAGAAAAGGAAATAGGAACATTTACTCTTCAAGAATGAACACATATCAGCGTTGACGTGCAATTGTTACTGTAATGCCAGTTAAAATGGATAAAATCTTTCATAAAACTGATCAAAATAAAGGAGTATATGCAGACTGTTATGCTGTCATCATCCTCAAAGGGCACTGAATTCCAGATTTCATTTGCCTTTTTTTTGTTACTCCCAGGTAAGATCACTTTGGAGAGGGAACGTCTGGGAGCTGAAAGAAAAGAGAGGGAACGGAGATTTGAGCTGGAGAGCCAGGAGAGGCAGGTCATCTTGGACCTACTTAAAGAGAAGGTGCTGAAAGGCTGACGCTGACGCAAAAAAGGTCAAAGGCTGGAAAATGGGAAAAAAACATACTCCTCTAAAATGGGAAAGGAAACTAAGGAAACAGGAAGTGAAAAGATCAATGGTTGATGCAGGTCACTGACATGGTAAAATAACCAAACAAAATCTGACTGAAGAGATGAACAGTGAACTGAGATTTAAAATGGAGGGCAGTAATGCAGGATTTGCAGCTGTCTTTGTCTTGTCTGGTGCACAATGTACCAGAAGAGACATAAAACTAATGACAATGTTTAAAAGGTGCAATATTTGCCGAAACCAGCTGCACAAAGCAGATCCATTTAGATTTCAATAGACGCCCTGCTTTTTATTTTTCATCGCACAGGTTGCATTAGGATTTAAAAGCACTGCAATTACTAGAATGTGAAAAAGGTATGCTGTGGTTTTATAGGTGTGGTGATCCACTGAGCCAAACCTGGCAGACAGGTTCACCATGTGCAAGGATGGTCTGTTGCACAAATGTGGATAAATGCATTTCCTTATGTAACAAAGACATGTTTTAATGTGTCCTGTTCACAGTGTAAGAGACACCGTTCTTTGTGCTCCCAGGATGAAGGTTGAGGAACAACTAAAAAGCTGTATTTTTAAGTATTTAACATTAAAAGTTCAGGCTTTTTAAAAATCCTGTAGCATTAATACATTATGACTTAACACATGTTTTATTCACACACTACTTTTTCAATTTGAAGTCCTTTTGATTAAAATATAAGTAAAACTATATTTTACTGACTGTGAATCCACTGCACATCGACTGGTAAGCACTTTTGTAGAGCAAACTATACAAGCCATTAAGTGTGTGTCCCTATTCCATAGATTATACAGAAACAATGGAGCTATTTTTGAACTGAAATTACATTATGTGTTAATGTCACATTTTAGCACTGCTACATTCCTTTTGCTATATAGTTATTAGTCAAATGCATCTCAACATAGGGTGTTTCTTTTTATTCTCATGATTTATTAAATGATCTGGCTTTTATTACATGCTACTGTAAACTTGTGTATATTGTTCATAAAAAAAAATGTTTTTTCTTTAAATACCCACAAAATAACCTACTTTGTATAAAATAAAAAGTTTTGAGAAATTAAAAAATTTAAGAAATTTTGTTTAACCTAAAAAGACGACAGTGTGACTGCACATGACTGTAGTCATCTTCCAACTGGTTTAGAAATAAGGAAGTTTATGCCACATATAGGGCTATGGTATGATTACTAATTTATTGAGTCATTATTTTTATAATAACTATGAAATTGGATTTGACCCTAATGCTTATGTCCCTATTAATCCCCTGAATCTTAAATCTGACTTGAGCAGGACACTGTTTTGAAGCTGTGTCTCTTTGCTAGGAGACCAGCAGTGGAAAGGACATTTTTTATTTACACTATACTTGAGTGTTTCCATTTGGTGCTACTTATATGCAAATATTGTACTTTTCCCTCCACTACATTCATGTGAAAGCTGTAGAGACAACTTTGTAGATTCAGATTTTTTATACAAAACAAACTCTGTAGAACTTTGTTGGAGATAACAAGAAACTTCCTCATTTATATATACAACCTTTATTAAATCAGGGAATCTCACTTTTGCATAGTCAGACATAACAAAACAGTCACTGACATCACTAAATAGATTTGAAGATGAACGTTTAATTTTATCATTTGGTGTTAAGCAGGTGGTGGTGGAGAGCATTGTCTTACACGTTGGTCCAAAATCTATAGGTGTGAATCTGGGTTGAGATCTGGTGACTGTAAAGGCCGTAGCATTTCATTCACATTATTTCCATACTCACCAAACCATTCAGTGAGCCCTGGTTAAAGAAAGCATCTGCATTTTATGTTTCTCCACTCTTTTATTCAGTTTTGTTTTCATTGAATATGTCCCCAGTCTGTATGTGCAGGTTAAAAAATAAGATGCTTGTTTAAACTACTAGAAACACATAAAGTAACTAAAGTGATCTCTATCTTAATATTCTGCCCATGTATTACGGTAATATTCATTAACAAATGCACAAATAATATATGGAAAATCCAAAGTGTCAGAATTAAATGAAAGAATAAATAAATAAATGGGGAAATATATCAAAGAAAGAATGAATGAATAAAAGAATAGATAAATAAATGGGGAAATATATCAAGGAAAGAAAGAATGAATAAAAGAATAAATAAATAAATGCAGAAATATATCAAAGAAAGAAAGAATGAATAGAAGAATAAATAAATGCAGAAATATATCAAAGAAAGAATGAATGAATAAAAGAATAAATACATACATTTGCTTTTGCCTTTCCCCAAGGAGACCTGTTGTCATTGCTTTTCCCTTAGAGACCTATTGTGTATTGCTTTTTCCTTCCTCTTCCTTAACTGTCAATCAACGTGTTGTGGCCCGCCCACTAAGTCAGGTCGAGCAGCCGATGACTGATACTATCTTCAGTGTCCATATGCTGTCCCTGGAAGAGTGTTATGATTGGTAGAAAGTTTTGAAGGAGTTATGCTGCGTTCGAGACCAGTCGGAACTGGGATATTTCCCAGTTGAAATTTCCGAATTCCCACATCAAAGCGTTCCAGGTGCGTGGTGGTGCATGACGCCGAAAGTGAACGAAAACCATGGCTAACTGTCACAAAGTGTACACACAGTTGCACCCTCAGCAGTGTTTTAGGTGTTAATTAAAAGGATGGCAGTTTAACTGCAACAACTGACATAAATAGCCTATAGTTACTAGTTAAAGGTTCAGTGTGTAATATTTCTGACGATCTATTGACAGAAATGCGAACAACGAACAAATATCGCTACAGAGTGCGCGTTTCGTCACTACCTTGAAAGAGAAGCAGCAGAAAAAGAAGCAGCAGCAGAAGAAGAAGTAGTAGCAGGAGCAGCAAAAGCAGAAGAAGAAGTTGTACGTTTTTAACTACTAGGTAGTAGTAGAAGCTCTCCTTTATTAGAAGTGGAATTTTGGACAAATGGAGGACCACAGCTTTTATTTAGCACAAGAACTGACGGAGGGTGAATCTGCTTTGAAGAAGCGAAAGTATGATGAAGCCAGACTAATATGGGAGCGACGCAGGCAGAAATCACGGGTAAACATCGGTGTGGCTTTTCCCAGATGGAATGGTCTAATGAGGGAAAAATGTCTTCAAAGCGACGCCGAAGTTGCCTGTTTTCTGCTGTGCAAATGAAAACTGAAAACTGAAGCTAGCCATAGACACCGTGAGAAGTGACGCTCATATTAGCCAGCTAAACTTTTACTACCCTGTTAGAAGAAATATGTAACGTTAGTTGGATTGTTATTTCGAAGGTTGTTCTCCAGCGCTTTGGCTTCGTTTAGTGGACAGAAATGTGTCTTTTGTGTTTGTGAGACAATAAGATTACAATTAACGTAGACTAACCATGTTCTGTACACTTTGCTCACTTCACTGCACTCCACTGACCACCACGCTGTTGTTGAGAGCCTGACAAGCATGTTTGTATGCTCATTCCCTGGGGAAATACCTATTAGACAGTTTATTCTTTGATTGATGTCTTTTGAACCAATAGTATTTGAGATAAGTGGGGAAAAGTACCTCCTCCGCATGTGTACGGAAATTCATTAGGGTTAACGGTGTTCCGTACAGGCTATCAACGGTGTTCCGTACAGACCGAATAACTTGATTTCAATGGCGAAAATGGACGTTATTACATGTACCATATGTGAGTTATTAATTTATTTTAACAGAGAAGAAGTTATTTAAATTAATAATAAAGGTCAGGACATTTAATTTGTTTAAAACACAAGTTAATTACTGCTTTAATAAGCTAGAAGGCACGTGAGTTAAGCATGAACCATGTAAAATGTTAGTGAACAACATTACCATATCTTTCTGAAGAACAAGAATAAGGGCAAAAAATGTGCATTTGTTAATTTTTTTTTAACCTTATCTTAATCCTATATAAATATAAACATCATCACTGCACACAGGATGACATGCAAATAGCGTCTGTGTTGACAGACGTGCTGCCTGTCACAGTGTGAGAGTGGCGCCAAGCGGTCATTGCCCGGAATTGACGTTTAAAAAATCCTATTTCAAAGAATTTATTCAACAAAATGTAATATATTTAAGGATTTGTCATAACATAATAATCATTTCATAAAGACTGTAGTACTGTGCGAATCATTAATTCAGACTAAATGTACATTTTCGCTACTGTAGTAGTCTCCCCACCCAAGCTGCTTTTTGGACTGTAGCTTGCGCACCCTCCATTTTCAAGCGCAGTGGGTGCATCTAGCAAACTTACTGAAATCACACTGAAACAAGCGGCGAGGGGGGGGTCTCTTTTTTGGTCGGGAATAAAAGAGGGGGAAATTATGATTACACACATATATAGTTTATGTATAACCTGGAAGTATTTATTCAGCGATCGGCAGGAAAAGGTCATCTGTACGGAATATCGTTGTGTACGGAACATGGTTAGTCTACGTTAGCTATAAAACTGTAACATTGCATGGAGCATGGTGGCTCAGATTAGCAAGCTACATGTTTACTACCCTTTTGGAAAACATTTATTTTTACTGCTAACAGCATTACGATAACAACACTGTGTGCCTATCAAGTGACTAATTATGCTTATTGTCAGAATTTGCTTTAGAAACAACGTAATAGTTTGTATTGCTTTTACGGTGCATACAAAGGTTACCACAAGCTCAAATTATGGCTGTCGGTACTGATTTGTATATTTGTATATTGAATATTTTGTAGAGCACCCTTGATCCTCACCTGACGATGGCTTTGTAAACTTTATCCATGATGTGGTTTATAATGGACTGTGGTACAGAAACAGTGACAATGTTACACACTCTTTGCTTACGTTTTCTATATTGTCTGTCGGTGATCATACTTGCACTAGATGTGATAAGTAAGGTATTACAGTCATATGCGACTGTGTCATGAAGCACTTTTATTGATGCTGCTGCTGTTTCTCCAGCTACGAGACAGGTCCTGCAACAGCGACTCCCTTGAAGTGAAAACCTTTGCAAGTCCCAGCTCCAGCATTGTCTAGCATTGGTGCTTCTAGTGGAACAGACCGGTAAGTCATGCATAACAATATATTAATTTTGTCCTAATAGCTTTGATTAGAAACATGAACTTTATGATTAGTATGTAATTTTATTTTATTTTTGGTCTATATCTACTGTTGAATGAGCATATGTGGGATTTACACAACTTGCTCTGGTTATTCTTTACAGAGATGAGCATCTTGATGTCATTCCAGAAGCCACAGAAATTCAGGGCCTTGAACAAAGGTAACATGTACACATCATAACTTTTAGCCCTGTATTGCTTTTCTCCAAATTTTCATAATATATATTTGTAATATGTTTTTTGCAGCTTACATGACATGAGCATTGTTGAGGAGGACTTGGAGGAAAATGTTTTCAATGACCCAAATGAACAGTGTGTAAGTAGTACTCCCTAATTACATGTATTATTTTTCTGTGATATTTTTTGAGAAGCTGCAAACACGGGCACCTTGAATCGGAGCAAATGCGGGGGAAAGATGTGGATCCAGAGAGACTCCCAGTGCCACAAAGCTTTAGTGGATATAGTTCTCAATAAGAGGTGGCAGAAAGATGTTCACAACTATCTGCGATTCAGGTAGTGTGGCTATACTTTTTCACACTGATGTATATTAGTAATATTTGTGCTTACTGCTCATGTACACAGAAGTATGTATTTGTTTGTTTGTTTGTTCTATCAGATCGACTGCAGACCTAGAGTCATTCCAGAATCATATCCTGATGTATGCCAGCAAGCGCTATGCTTTCAGCCAACCAGTTTAGGAGGCAAGAGTTGTGCTTACTGCTTTGGACTACAATTTCCACCGGAACCGACCAACAATGAAAACGTTGGACGGCAAAGAGATGTACGTTTTACACTTATATAATATTCCCATTCATAGTACAATATTCAGCCAATGTTTTATATGCAATTGATTGTCTTTACACTCAAGGTTTTCTCTTGTTCTACTTACAAACTGATATTAAATGGTTGTAATTTGTGTAATTTCAGTTTCAAAAGATTGTATAAGAAGAACGCTAGAAGATACAGCGTATATGCCTTGAAATCTGAAAAAACCTACGGATACATTAACAAGTTACAAAGAAGGATTGTGAAGAACAGACTGGTGGAGTGGGGATGCCTAGAAGGAGGAGCCTTCTCCCAGATGACCCCAGACAGCTTGGTTTGGTGCCCCCCGTACCTGCACCAGCCACATCAGACTTGTTACAGAGACAAGTCAGAAGAGGTCTAGGTAAGTTACATAAATTAGTTGCCTAAGTTGTACCATATTACATGTCACTGAATGATATTTACATTACAATATAGTCTGTAACTATGTTTGATGGCACTGTCTTCAACAGGACCGTTATTCCAACCAGCATCTGATGTGGAAGGATCCCCATAGGGGATCACCTTGCATGTGTCCTGATTCTTGTCAGGCAGGATCACAAGTTAAAGAACTTCAGTTCACTGACAAAGTCATAGCTTTTACTCTTCAAAAAGAGAAATTTATTAACATTAAATTCTGTTCCTACCCTCCTCCAGTGGTAATTTTATGTTTTTCCATTTTGTACACGTTTCACAATTTTGAACAGTAATGAAAAGTAAGGCTACAGTTTTCCCCTATTATGTAAATATAAATAACTAAAATTGGTATTGGAAATGTTATGGCAAAGTTTGAAATTGTCATACTTTTCTAAACACATGTACAAATGTATATAATGAAAATTAAAACACCATGTGCTTCTATTTTTTACCTTTTATTTTTTCAATACCATAGAACTGCAGTTGAACAACTATAACACAATATATAACTATAAAACATACATCAAATTTAAATAAAGAGGGGAGAAATATGAATAAATATATATATATAATAATAATAATAATAATAATAATATATAATATATAATATAATAATATATAATTTATAGAAATGTAATAATAAATCAAATGTTAACTATGTACATTTGTTTGATGCCTTGATGATGCTGAGGCAGGTTTGTGAGTACTTGTGTGAAACTGTATGACCATGCCAGAGGGCCTGGAAGGAAATTCACAGTCCAGGAATAAAACCCGTATAGTGTCCTTGAGGATCAGGGAACTTGTCCCTGATCCTCCAAACACAACAACTGGGGATGACAAGTCGGTTTTCTTGGCCTAAAGCTCTATGTTGCCAATAGATGAAGTGTCCATAGGTACCATAGCGGTACTCCCTGTTGTCATCCCCAGGCTCCCTGATGTTGCCTAATGCCGTAATGTCCTCCCGGTACTGCCTGTGAATGAGAATAAAGCCTTCTTCAAGGCAGTACTGGGAGAAGTGTGGCAGTAGGCTCACACAGTTCGCTTGCTCCTGGCCACAGCATTTCCTGTCCTGGTCCGTAGGCATTTCCCTACAGTTACCACAAGTACACCAAGGTACTCCTGGCACTCCGACAGAAGGTGGGGCACCATGTCTGCGCTGATGCATCATCAAGGCATCAAAGACCAGGCCTGGCTGCCTCTCCAGCAGAAGGGTGGAGAGATCTCTGTGTTCTTCAAGGGTCAACGTTATAAATAATCTCCTGAAGAAGTCTCTGAAGAAAGAGGACACAGGGAAAAATACTCAATATGCAATATTCTCTGCTTCAATACTCTGGTTACTCTGTCTCAATAATGTTGTATAAATTGTATCCATTCCAAATGAACTATACCCGTACTCATTATTACTATTAGTATTTAATACACTACTACTATTTATCATTACACTTCTGTTGATGCTGTAAATTACTTTACATGTCCACATTACCTTTATTTAGATTTTATAATTTGTATATTTAATTATATTTCCTACTTACCTACTTTATATAGTTATTTCTTTTCCTTAGTATCTTGACATGCAAGCTTACTAATTGTGACCAAGAATTTCCCCTTGGGTATCAATAAAGAATTTCTGATTCTGATAAAATAAGGCTTTATAAGTTGCATGACATTATGTTGGCAATATGGTACTGCATATTAGGGATTACAGGCTGGCCAGTGTTTGCTCAACTTGTATAATATGGCTTCATATAATCATTGTTGCCCAGTAAATGACATGTTACACTACGAAAACATTCAACTACTAACTAACGTTACAGTACCAGGGGTACATGTGTACAGAGCTGCTATATAAATAATGTTATCACTATGTGGTGGGTTTTGTCATAAAGTGCAAACAGGTCAGAATATAATAACGTTACATTAACCTTATAAATACAAACCTCGGTAACAGCTCTCCGGTTCCTTTGGAGGGCTTTCACTCTTTCTTCGTCCTCTATTGAGACATCACTCTAGGTAGGTCCTCTGCCTCTCCTTGCCCTGACAGCACCTCCAACACCTCTGCCTCTCCACCCTCTTCTTCTCCCTCTCCCTCTTCCAGTTACCACCGGTAAATCGACTTCTGCATTTAGATCACATTGACATGTGCTGGTTCTGTCTAACTTTAGCTTCTTCTTTCTTCTTCTTCCTTCTTCTTCTGCTTCTTCTTCCTCCTCCTTGTGCTTTTATTGTCAGTTGGCAAACAACAAATTGGTGCGTTACCGCCACCAACTGGTATGGAGTGTGGATCAGACCTTTACACAGCTCTGATCATGGAGAGAAATACTTCTGTGAGTGATTAGTTGGATTTAGTGGGCGGGCCACAACACGTTGATTGACAGTTAAGGAAGAGGAAGGAAAAAGCAATACACAATAGGTCTCTAAGGGAAAAGCAATGACAATAGGTCTGCTTGGGGAAGGGCAAAAGCAAATGTATGTATTTATTCTTTTATTCATTCATTCTTTCTTTGATATATTTCTGCATTTATTTATTTATTCTTCTATTCATTTATTCTTTCCTTTATATATTTGCCCATTTATTTATCTGTTCTTTTATTCATTCATTCTTTCTTTGATATATTTCTGCATTTATTTATTTATTCTTTCATTTAATTCTGACACTTTGGATGTTCCATAATAATGTGGCAGCTACAGCATATAACAATTCTGGACAACTACCTCTACAGTCCTCTATTTTACCGACAACAGTGGTAGAATACTTATTAGTATTCAGTAAGAATACAGGATTATGAGTATTTTACACTGTGTTTTTACTACTTCTACTGAAGTAAAGCACCTGAGTATGTCTTTCTCCACTCAAGACACTGGGCGATCCCTGAATCCAATGATTGCCTTACTACCGTGCAGCCTGTAAATGTAGGGCAAACAAACAATAACGCCAACGTTCCCACCGCATTTTGTGGTCGTTGCACTTTAATTTTAGGTCACAGAAGTCCCACGTACTGATTGGCCAAACTTGTATCTAGTCTCTGATTGGTTCTCTTTCACGTCATTCGCATTGCTACAAAGTTTACAGCAGTCACATTTAAATGCTGCGGAGTGTTTTGAATTTATTACACACTTGCAGCGCTCAAGAAGTTTTCGACACATTGCAGTTCGTCTTCATGGTAACATAAACCGTTGTGTGCGTTTGTTCTGGAGACGACAAAGACTCAGTGAGCCGCATGGAAACACAGGGCTCAGCTTTCTGTCTGCTGTCGAGTTATTGGTAGACAGGGTGTTTTTTTTTCGTGGTGCTGGTCGATGTGAAGGCAGTTGTTGAGCCGCTAGCACCAGCACGAGTGTTGTCGCACGTTACGTGTGGAGCATGTGCTCTTAGGTGTTTTAGTTTGTATCCTACACAGTGGTCCGTCACAAAGGGTTCATTGAGTTTTTTAATACTTACTGAAAGATGCGTCTGCTTGGTGGACGTCTAAACCAGCCTGAGTGGAGATTTTAGCGTGAAGCTACTGTACAAGTATTAAAGGACAGTTTGGGGGGAAACGTAGCCACGTTGACTCCAAAGCAACATGCCTATTAGGCGTTTTGGGGGTCACAGGTCTTTAGTTTCTCACTCTCCAAAGCTGTCGTATGGTTTCACGAAAATGAATGTTTCCAGAAGCGGCTACCGTGTTTTTTCTGCCAACTCCACCACCGCCTGCACAGAGCTGGCCAAGAAGATCACAGAGTAAGTTACATTTTAACCATACAATATCATCGCCATCAATGTAAGTGAAAGTTAACTTACATTGCTGAGCGACTAATTCTACGTTTTTTGCACCTCTTACTGCTGTGAAAGTGGTTAGGCATTTTAGGCAAAGCTTTAACGTTGTCTGAAACACTTTTTTAGATTTGAAAAAAACTTTATTTTATTTGTGAAAATGAAAAAAGGGCGATTTCAATGTAGACCACAGTGGTCCAGATCCAAAGCCACTACACCTGGTGTCCTCAAATAAGGACTAGATTGTCCCAGAGAGGCAAACGTTTCTTCAAAACATAGTTTCAGATTTGTGAAACGTTTTTATTCAATTTGTGATAATAATATAAAATGCTGTTTCGTTGGGGTTTTTGTTTTGCATGTTGACCACATTAGACCGGGTCCAGGTCCAGATCCAAAACCACGATGCCTAGAGCTCTCAAATGTGGACTGGATTATTCCACACACGCTAAGGTTTCTTTAGAACATACTTTCAGATATGTGAAACCTTTATTCTTTTTGTGAAAATACTATAATGCGCAATTTCACTAAATTGGGCTACAGCAACAACTTCATAATGTACCATGAAGTAGACCTGGTTGCACGCGTGAAACAGCCAATCTCATGTCCTGCTACTTCTGATGCATTCAGGCAATGTCAGCAGAATGGACACAACCAGAAAAACACTCTGATTCCAGAATGTTGAGGCATTGTTGGCATAAAGTTGTTAGCAATAATGCTAACCTTGTAGTCACAGTAGATAAACATTCTAAATTAGCTGCATTTTTAGTGCTACATATTTTTTGTTGTTTGTTACAGAGTGAATCCAGATCAAACGAAACTGTGTACCTAGAGCTAAAATATTTGCATTAATGTGTTTAATATTGGGTTTTATTTGGATGTAACAGAGTGGAGGTTCTGCAATCGCTCTGTTGATGCCTGTAGTTGATGTCTATAGTTAGACATAGTAAATACATAATATATACAATATATAAACACATCATATAGTACATATAATCATAGGTGAAATAATTATTCAGATCCTTTACTTAAGTAGAAGTTCTGCCACATAGTGAATATACTCCACAACAAGAGTTAATGTACTCAGTTACATTCATCACTGTATTCAATGCATTTATAGCTATAAGTGTTTAACTATATGTGTAATATGTTCTTGTTTATCTGCATAGTGAAGCCTCTGGACTTTGACAGACTCAAAAAGCAAGAGAATTACAGAGTTTACTATGTCAACAGGGATAACACAAGACCACAACAGTTTAAACAGATACAGGGTTATGGCAGGCAGGAAAAAGCTAAAAACTGGAATACTTCAATAAAAAAATTTTTTCCCACCATATATCCAACAAATATCATTTGAAGAACAACTCTTGTCCTGCCCCCTACTCTGCCTCTGATTGGCTAACCGTAATACCATCATAACACCAACCTTAGAGGCTCTGAACCAGCCTCAGCGGAGGAAAGATGCACTAACCAATCAGAGACAGAGTTGTCGAAAGGCTGTAAGGCCAGGCCCCTTGATGTCAAAAAAGAATTGAATAATCATCCTTTTTTCATTTTCTCAAAGAGAATAAATGATTAACAAATCTGAAGCTATGTTTTAAAGAAACGTTAGTCTCTCTGGAACAATCTAGTCCTGATTTGAGAACTCTAGGTATAGTGGTTTTGGATCTGGACCTGGTTTAATGTGGTCTACATGCAAAAAAAGCAGATAAATCGCCCTTCAATGTGTTTTCAAAAATTGAAAAAAGGTTTCACATATCTGAAACTGTGCTTTAAAGAAACTTTAGTCTCTCTGGGACAATCTAGTTTAGATTTGAGATTTATAGGTGTAGTGATTTTGGATCTCTACATGTAGGGGGAAAAAGCAGCGATATCTTTTTTTCATTTTCACAAATAAAGTTTTTTCAATGTAAAGTGTTTCAGACAGCATTAAGGCTTTGCCTAAAATGCCTAAGAGGTGCTAAAAACGGAGAATCTGTCGCTCAGCAATGTAAGTTAACTTTCACTTAAGTTCCCCTTAGCTTTCCCCTTAACTTATAAATCGGAAGCTAACTTCAGCGTCTCTTTGTCACCTGCTATGTCTCTGAATTGAATGCATTTCAGTTTGACTATACAAAACAATTACTCACTGTACAGTGTGGAAATCATAGGGTAACTCATGACACTAACGCCATGTGTTGTCCACAAGATGATGCTGAGATGATGGCACAGAATATTGTGTTACATAACTTATCCCACAACACCTGTGTAAGTAAGGAAACATACTTAGTCAGATGGTACAGTGCCTATATTTGTTCAAGTTTAATGTTGGACATTAAACTTGGAAAAGTCTGAACTTCCAGAAAACACAACAGAAGGAGAGTTTGTGTCTATACTAAGTGATTAATAAGCATTTCCTCCAACATTGCAAGAAAACATTCCTATGTAAGTGCTTGTGTATGTAATTGCATTGCAAAACAATTTGGTTTTTTAATTTGTCCGATCTTACATTTATGTGGCCTATATCCTTGATCAATATTTTATAAGTGGTCAACTTTTGGGCACGATTTTATTTTGGTTAGACTAATTATATTGCTATGTTTGATCTGTCCTAAATATGGTTTATTGCCCATGTAATCTTGTACACTATTCTTAGATAGGCGTCCCTTCTTTCTATTGAAAAATGTGATGTAAAACGTGTTATAAAACCACTTACATGAGTTATTGTCCCTTGATGGACTTAATGCTCTTTCAATGTTTTGGTTATTTATTTATTTTTCCTAATAAATAATCAGAATTTGCTCATGTCTTGGCACGAATATGATCTGACTTTAACATGTCAAATTTTGGCATAAAATAGTGGCAATATAAGAAACTAAAGAAAGATAAGAAGTTAAGTTTGTCAGCCCAGCTGCTTTGATTAAGTCTGTAGAGCTTAATCAGCATTTCCCTTAAAAGTATAATAGCAGATTAACAGCACACTGTGCACAATGCTACACAGTGAAGATGAAAGACTTGCTTTTTTAGATTATAACTAATTTGGGTTAATGTCTCAGTGTAGGAGATTCAAAGGAGCTGTCAGTGATAATCGCTGCGATGAATGGAGTGTATAGTACAGACACTGTCCTCTCAAGAGAGTAAAGTAGGGTACAGATATTGTACACTGGATGTAGCAGCCAGATATGATTTAATAGACAATGATTTATAGGGCATTTAAATGGGTAGTGGCTCTGTAGAACAAACAACTGAAACCAGGTAAGATTCAATGGAATGATATGAAAATAAAAACAATAGGAAGTATCTGTTTGCAGTCCTTAAGAAAAATACTGGCTGACCCAGATCTCTGCAAACACCAATATCTTCTCTTGTTGTTGGCCTTCTGAAATCACAGAGCAGCCATGTTTCTCCCAGCCCTGCAGGCTTGTCAGACAGCCAAGCGCAAGTTGCGTTGCTTGCACAGTGGAAGAAAAGCTTAGCTTTCTCAGTTTTCTCTGTTTGGCAACATGGCAGTACATTGGTTAGGATATTGTGCTGTCATTCTAGAGCCAAGTAGAGATTTCTTGGGAAGCAAAGGTTAAATAACAGCACAAGTACACAGTAAATGTTAATGAATAGTGTTTTGAACATTCACTCTGAGGTGCACATTGTGAACTCATCCTTATTTTTTTATGACCATGTAATTCTTCACTGAATGGGACTTAGAAAGCTGTTTATAAGGCTGCAAACTGGGCCTCCTTTGCAGTATGCTTGCAGCTTTTTCTTGTTAGACAAATGGATATATAAACAGAAATAACACTACAACCACGTGTCCCATAGTATTTGATCTTTCTTTTTATTTCTCTGCTTATAGGTACTATAGTCATGATAGATGATGAGTATATCAAATATTTGAACAAGGTTAGGGATTTTAACAGGGTGAGGTTACAAAGGCAGGGATGCCTGTCTTGCCTAGCTGCTGACTGTACTGGCAGAGCCTCCCACTGTCACCAAGCCAAGCTCTTATTCATCAGTGCTGGCTTTACAGAGCCATCAGGTCCCTTCTTTATTATTGACACTCTCATGTGACATTTGAGGTATGCTCTGTTGATGGCACAGCTGTATTCATAATATCCGGGCTTGTTCAGAGTTTGGCTCGATGCATCAGGACTGTTTTGCACTAAATGTCGAAATATCAAAAACATACATTTTTTGGTATTGTTTTTTTGTCACCGTTTTCATGTTTGGTTTTTTCTATTTGAAGCTGGTAACAGATTTGCAGTCTTATCACAATTACACTGATGGACGTAACAAAACCTTAAATTTGTGGGCTTCGTTTATGGCTGTCACATTTATTTAATGAAATCACAACTGCAAATAAATTACCTGCACAGTCACTTTATAGTCGGTGAGGATGCATTTGTAAAGTTATGAAATGCAAAGTTATTTAAGAATTATTTTCATAATTGGTTAGTCTGCCAATTCTTTACATTAATCTAGTTATTGTTTGGTCTATTAAATGTCCAAGAGAGTGAAAAATTGCCCATTGCAATTTCCCAGAGCCCAAGGTGATTTTTAAATATCTTGTTTTGTCTAACCAAAAGTTCAAAATCCAAGTTACTGTTATATAAAACAGAAAAGCAGCACACCCTCACCTTTGAAAACCTGGAACCTAAGAATGTTTTGATTCATAGCTGAGAAAATTATGATCAATCAATTACCAAAGTGGTTGCAGATTATTTTTCTGTTAATCTACAAATTAATTCATCACCACATTGTTTCACCTCTGCAAATGGTTTTATCAACCTCTCTGGCCTGTTTATTTTTTCCCCAGACGCTTGGGGGTCGAGTTGGGCAAGTCAGTGGTTTGTCAAGAGTCAAATACAGGTAAGGCTGATCCTCAGGTCCCTCATTTCCACAATGAAAGTCTTAGATGAATGAACTGTGGTTGAATGTCCTCTCACTCGGCTTCACACATGAACAATGATTGTTTTCTTTTTTTCTCTTTTGGGGGGTGGGGGGGGGTGGTTGTTTTCAGAGACTAGAGTGGATGTGAAAGAGTCAGTCCGTGGACAAGACATCTTTATCATTCAGACCATTCCCAGGTAATAACATCAAAGCATCATAGTACGTGATGATAAACCCTAAGAAGTTTTTACAGAGCATTTTTAATCAGTTTTAAAAGTGCAGTTTTAATCAGTTTTAGCAAGCACATTCTCCTTGGCTGTGCCAGTGTGTGTATGTCTATATACTGCATTTGTCATTACTGTGTACTTAACTGAAACAAGTCAAAAAACGGTGTACTGTGACCCTGGTAAGTCTTTAGTTCACATTTAAGAATCCTTTAGCATTAGTTTGCCTGGGAGATTTGAGGCCAAATGAAGTTTACCTTTGCAGGAAGTGAAACAGTGTAGGCAACACTAACTGTGTCACTTTAACCAGTTGGTCCTTGTTAATCAGTTATTTGCTTTGACAAAGAGGCATGCTCTGAAAAATAACCAGAGGTCACAGGAGGGGACATCACATGTTGGAGCTTCCTGTACTTCGTCAATGCAAACGTCGCAGGCTGCTGACCTGCCTGTGTGGGGATCTCTGGTTTCAACAAGCTGTCAAGGCCAAAATGGCTACATACAGTATCTTGTTACACCAGCAGCTCTTCACCTTTCTAAAGTAGTGAAACTGTCCTAGTCATCCAACTAACAACCATCATGGTAGTTTATCAAAATCTCACCACCCAGAGTTCTGCTTTCTAGCCTTTGGGGATATTGATTTAAAACTTAACTTGCAAGTGGTTTTAGAACTTCATATTTAGGTCAAGTTTAGTTTCCTTTTGTTGCAGCTTGATCACTTGTATTTCAACAGCCAGTAAATTTTGAGATTATTTTTGGCTTGGGGCTTAGAGGAAAAGCTGGTTAAGGCAGAGTCCATAGCAGGCCATGTGCCAACAGTGGGAATAAAACAGGCAAGTCTTTGTCAGACATTGTTTGCTTCATTTACAGTGATTTATGAGATGGTGATCTTGTAAACAATCATTAAGCTGCTGACTCAACAATCCCCATCAACATATGCTTCTGTGCCTGTTTGGATTTTCTTTGTGGACGACCCTAGGCTCAAACTAATTATTGTATACCAGCACAGCTTTTTTACGGGTCATGATATCTAAGACAGTGTCTTGAATTTAATGTGTTGTTTCTCAGAGATGTCAACACAGCCATCATGGAGCTGCTGGTTATGGCTTATGCCCTGAAGACCTCCTGTGCCAAGAATATCATCGGGGTCATACCCTACTTTCCTTACAGCAAGCAGTGCAAGATGAGGAAGAGGGGATCCATTGTCTGCAAGCTGCTGGCATCCATGTTAGCCAAAGCTGGTATGGACTGTATATTGTAATTTCCTTTGTCATTATTGACGTTATTTATACCAACTGAATAATTCAGCTGGATCAGCTGGTGCAGATAAAATCATAACTAAACAAACTAACCTCAAGTCTTCAGTAGGGCTGCAGCAAACGATGAATTTAGTACTCGAAGCTTCTGTAGATTATTTAAACGATTCATCGATGTGTCGTTTAAGAAGTACTTTTGCTTGGCAGGTCTCCAAACCACGTTTAGTCAAGAAAACACAGTGAAACAGGAAATGAGCGATCCTGCATACAAAACAGCTGTTTGTTATTATAAAAATATCAATTCTAAAGACAAAGAATATGGGTGAAAGAATGGATTAGCACACGCAGGTAGCAGGGATTGTCTGAGCTACAGAGAGAGCTGGAGGTGAGTTAAGAAGTGCAGTTCCCCGACACCCAGTTAACTCTTGACTGTGACGTTACAGCTCATGACCCAAAATGGAAAACAACAAATGCACATGTGTACATTTTCAGCTGAGGACTGTGGTTTACTTTGGCTAGCCTTCAGCTAAACATCATCAGAATTTCAGTTAAATGTTAATCGTTACTGTTACCTTGTCTCTGGTTTGCTGGACACTGGGTGCTTTCTGATCAGGTGTCGTCGGGCTGTTGCCGAGGCGACATAAGTTTCGTTTTACGGTGGACGGACTGTAACATTACAGAGTTGTTGTTTTCTAGCTTGAATAGCTTGAAATAATCCCATACTTTGGACACTTTCTTCTTTGTCCCTTGATATTTTCTCTCTTCCTCCACTTTGCAAACAGCGGCATCATAATCACGTCATGTTTACAGCATAAGTGCGATGTGCGACAGTAATACATGTCAGTGCGAAACGTCTCGGGTTACGTATGTAACCCTTGTTCCCCGAGAAGGGGAACGAGACACTGCGTCGGTGACGACACTATGGGAACGCCTCTGGGCATGGCAGGGCTGAACTATGAATGAAACTACTCCAATCCTATTGGTGTTACTAGAACGGTAGTGTGTGACGGCGTAACCGGAGGGGGTATATAAGCATGCCGGCACATAGGACACATTAGCCCTTTCTATGAAGCAAGTCACTCCAGGCGGGGTGAGGTGTGGCGGACTGACGCAGTGTCTCGTTCCCCTTCTTGGGGAACAAGGGTTACGTATGTAACCCGAGACGTTCCGCTTCGAGGGAACTCAAACTGCGTCGGTGACGACACTATGGGAACGAGATACCCACTTAGGCCACGCCGAAACTCCGCCTGCCCCCAGCATGCAGAACCTGACCGCACGACTAGGAGGAGAGCACACGGGTGCCGGGTGCAGAATGAAGGTCCAGACTGTAAAACCGGATAAAAGTGTGAGGGGTGGCCCAGCCAGCCGCGTCACACAAATCCTGGAGTGACGCCCCTGCGAGGAGGGCCCTAGAAGCCGCCATGCCTCGAGTAGAGTGTGCCCTCACCGCCATAGGTGAAGGCAAACCGCGCACCTGATAGGCCAGGGAAATAGTCTGAACGATCCAGTTGCTGATGGTGTGTTTAGAAGCGGGGAGCCCAGCCTTGGGGGACACCAGCAACTGGTCTGCTTTCCTCCACTGGGAAGACCTCAGATTGTAAATACTCAATGCTCTGACAGGGCAGAGCAGATGAAGTCTCCCATCCTCCGCCGTCACATGAGGTGGGGGATGAAACGCCTGCAGCACCGTGGACCCTGCCAATCTGTCCAGAACCTTAGGGACATAACCTGGACAAGGGTGCAGGATGGCCCTGACCCTCCCCGGGGCAAACTCCAGGCATCGGGAAGAAACCGAAAGTGCCTGGAGATCCCTCACCCTCCTCAGAGAGGTGATAGCGAGGAGAAAGGTCATCTTAAGGGTCAGGTGCTTGGCCTCAGCCAGCGCTTCGAGAACCACTGCCAGGTCCCAGGTGGGAACCCTGGAACGAATCACGGGTCTCATCCTCCGGGCTCCATGGAGGAAGCGCACGACCAGTGGAAGCCTCCCCAAGGGCCCATCACTCAGAGGGGCGTGGAATGCTGCAATGGCAGCCACATACACTTTGAGCGTGGACGGGGAGAGGCCAGCGGAGAAACGGTGCTGGAGGAACTCCAGTATCACAATTACCGAGCAGGTAACTGTGTCCACCGCCCGTTCTCTGCACCAGGTGGTGAACACATTCCACTTTAGGCTGTACATCTTCTCATGGACGGGGCTCTGGAGCTGAGCAGCGTCTCGACTGCTCCTGTCGTCAGGCCTGCCTCTAGGAACTGCACCCCCTCAGGGGCCAGACCCATAGCTGCCACAGGGCAGGGTGCGAGTGAAAGATCCGGCCCTCCGCCTGGGACAGCAGGCCTCTCCTCAGAGGGACCTGCCAGGGCGGGCCCTCAAGGAGCGATATTAAACCCGAGAACCACACTCGTGCCGGCCAAAACGGGGCTACTAGTAGTAGACCCGCTCCAGAACCACAGGGAGCAGAGCGACTGGGGGAAACGCATACAGACGCAGCCTCGGCCACGTCTGCACCATGGCATCCCGTGAATGTGGCGTCTGTCGAAATAATTGTTCGGCGACAGATCGCTCCCATAGTTCAGTATGCGGATGCCCTGGAGCCTCAACGGAACCAGAGCTGCATCCATGCATTGGGTGAACGTGTGGGGAGATAGTGCTAGGGCGAACGGAAGAACCTGATACTGGTAAGCTGTGCCCCCGAAGGCGAACCTAAGGAACTTCCTGTGAGAGGGACGGATGGAGATGTGGAAATAAGCGTCTTGCAGATCTATCGTGACAAACCAATCCTCGGATTGCATGTGACTGATGATGGCGGGGATGGTAAGCATCCTGAACCTGAATCTCCTCAGAGATTGGTTCAGGGACCGCAGATCCAAAATCGGACGCAGTCCTCCGTCCTCCTTGGGAACCAGGAAGTATCGGCTGTAGAAGCCGGCTTCTCTGACCGGCGGGGAAATGAGTTCTATGGCCCCTTTCTTTAGCAGAGAGCGGACTTCCTGTCCCAACACCTGGCTCTGTTCTGCGTGTACTGCAGTCCCGACCATCCCGCAGAATCTGGGGGGGCCCCCTACTCGAAGTCTCAGGACCTCTTCCCCCGGGCCCGCCGAGACTGAATGACGGTCCTCAGATCCGTCTTTCTGGGGGGCTGTGGGTGAGAGCGCCGTCTTGCGTCCCAGGTTGGTTGAGGGGGATCCCGTGAAGCGACGCTCTGCTTCTGGCTGCGGCGGTAGGTGCTGGACGAAGGCTGCGTCCTACTTTCCTGAGCCGTCGCGGTCCTGGAGTCTGACCGGCGGGGGAGATAACGCCTTTCCCTGAGTTTTGGCGTGCTGGAACCTGTTGACGACAGCATCCACTGCTTCGCCAAACAGGCCAGTAGGCGAGAGGGGCGCATCCAGGAGAAAAGCCCTCTCCTTCCCCTCGATGCCCGAGAGGTTGAGCCACAGATGGCGCTCCGTAGCCACCAAGCCACCATGGATCGGCCGGTGGAACGGGCCGTTTCCTTGGTCACACGGAGAGCTAAGTCCATCGCTCTACGGAGCTCAGTCAGGTCCTCCTCAGAGGGACCTCCACCTACGTCACAGTCCCGAAGGAGATCGGACTCGTATGCCTGCAAGACAGCCATCGTGTGCAGGCTGGCACCGGCTTGACCCGCTGCCATGTAGGCCTTGCCCACCAAATCGGACGTCATCCGACACGGCTTGGTGGGGAGCGCCGGCGTCCGGAGGGATGAGGAGAGGTTGGGAGAGAGGTAGCTAGCCAGCGCCTCCTCCACTCGTGGCATCGCTCCGTAGCCGTGCTGTCTGATCTCCTTCACGTTGCAGTAGTCCAGCCCGGGGGGATGTAGACAGCTGTGCAGAGAAGGGTTTGTTCCACGATCCGGAAAAAATGGTAGGGGCCAACGCAGGGGTGGCGCTCGGTGTTGCAGAAACCGCTCGTCTAGTTTGCTGCCCACCGATGGCCGCTGCACCGCCTGTGGCCAATCAATGTGCAGCTTGGCCACAGCCCGCGTCACCACTTCTAACTCCTCGTATCCTGGTGAGGGCTGATGACGTTCCGTTTCCCCAAAGTCATTCTCCATGCTAAACACATCTAGCTCCTCAGAGCCAGATCGTGCAAGCCTCTCCGGACTCACCCCTCGAGTGAGAGAAACCGGGAAACGGGCCCCCGATCGGGGACGAGGATTCCGCAGGCGAGGACCGGAAAAAGGCCTCAGCCGTTCCGGCACCCTCGGCGATCTTGCGTTGCAATCCCCAGGATTGGAGCCGCCGCGACGCCTCAGCGACCGCGGGGCCTGTGCCGCGGGGGGAGCGCATCCGACCATCCTCTAGAACAAGAGCTCCAGAGCTGCCTGGGCGTGCGACATCCCCAGGCATGAGAGGCACATCCCATGGGAATCACCTTCCGTGATGAAACGCTCACATGGAAAGACACACTGTCGGAATCGCTTCGACTCGACTTCAGGTAGGATGATGGAGCTTCCAAATATAGCCAGAGTGCCTGCTGAATAGAAAGAATCTAATGTGTCCTATGTGCCGGCGTGCTTATATACCCCCTCCGGTTACGCCGTCACACACATACCGTTCTAGTAACATCAATAGGATTGGAGTAGTTTCATTCATAGTTCAGCCCTGCCACGCCTAGAGGCGTTCCCATAGTGTCGTCACCGACGCAGTTCGAGTTCCCTCGAAGGGGAACAGTGTGCTTTATAGTTATATGGATTAAACGAAGCCTCGATGCAAAGAATTTGCGTTGATGCATTTTAGTAATCGATGAATCATTTCAGCCATAGTATTCGGATTAAGTCGCTTTGTTCTCATAAACATTTTATGTTTGATATTTGTTACTGACATTTCCTTCCGTAGGCTATACAGTCCACGTTACCCACCTCTCCATCCAGGATCTCACCCAAACGTTGCGCTTTCCATCTCACCTTTTTTGGATGTTACAGCACAAATTGCACAGCATATATAAAATGCAAGCTGTCGATTGCAACAATTATCATTCTCGCAGGATTTGCGGGGACGTCTACCGGCAGAACTCCCCTTGTTACTGACCAGCCGTTCAGTGTAATGTCTATTGTATTCACTCACTCATAAGGTTTATGCAGAAGCAATGTCCGTGGTAATCTAAAGCATGACAACAACCATTAATCCGTCCCTGATAATATATATCAACATGCTGTCACACTCTTCCAAAGCTATCCAAAAGAAGACACTTAAAGCTGACCTTATTATATACAGAGACAAATCTTCAAAATTGCTTCAGAGCAATTAGTAAAAAACCTAGGTTGGGATAACAGCAGACAAATTGCACATGACTCCTAGGAGAGCTCTGGACCACTTCTAAATTGTGTTAGAGCCCAAGAGAAAAATCAAATAAAAGAAAATTGGTGAATACGGCAAGTTCTCTGAAATGACTTGTACAAGCCACTTAAGAAGAACTGTTTGCACAAGTGGTTCTTGCATGGGGCCCAATCTTTTTGTGGTTTGTACAGTCTTTGTAGGTTTCAGCTAGTCTTTAGGTCTTTCTGTAGCTTCAGCTGCACATGGCAGAGTAACAATCAGCCAATTAGGGCTGTAAACAAAATACCGAGTGTGCTGTGCATACAAAGTCTTGTTGAATAATTTATGCGCTTGGCTGAGGTGAGGGGATGCATTAAATTGTGCACCACATTACTTTTTAATGTTACACTTTTTTTTTTTAACATATACACTCGTACTTTCCAGCTTTTGAACCCCAGATGCATGTCTTACTTAAAATATTGAGACTTTCACGTTAGTGTTACTTTCGTCAGACAAAACTAAACTAAATATATTCGTTGTTGGCGCACATTTAAGTTGTTTTGCACGCGTGTTTCAGGCGTGCTGTTTCCTTTGGCTTAAAATAATAAAATAAAATGATAAACTTTCAAAAGTCTGAACTTAACGTCGGATATGCCAATCCATTTATTAACATAACGAAAAATAAAATATTTATTCAATAATAACTTAACTCAAGTCAGTCTCCATAATTACACGCCGTGCCTCACGGTCAAAAACCATGCACCTCGCAGTGCGCCACACCTGCACTAATTACCCAATGTCTTAAGTAGACTTGTGGCTGCACACAGCGCCAACCCATGGCTATACACAGAATGGCTCCAACACAACCGGCCCCTAATTGTTCATGGCAATACAAGACATAACAATTATAAACATATACACATATGGAGACATAAATGCAACAAAAACATCTTACAATAAAAACAACAAACAAATAAACGAACAAATAAACCCCTATTTGGTGTGTTTGTTCACTTTTACATTGACTGTTCTACCAATAGGCCTAATTTTGTCACTGGTCTCTCAATTATGTTTGTTTTGGTTTTGATTTGCACAGATCTAACTATGCCCGATTTGTCCGGAAAAGATTTAATAATTCTTCCAATCATCCAAGAATTTCGTGGTGCAGTAGCATCCGCAACCAAAACGATATCTCCTACTGTAAGATTACGTTTTGTTTTGTTCCACTTTTGTCTCTCCTGTAGAGTAACGAGATACTCTTTTGTCCACCTTTTCCAGAATAAATCTGAAAGATACTGAGCCTGTTTCCATCTTCGTCTTACGTACTGGTCTTTTTGATCAAACAGGCCTGGAGGCAAAATTGGTTTCCTTTTCAAAGTAAGAAGATGATTAGGTGTCAGGGGTTCTAAATCATTAGGATCCTCAGAAACTCTCGTAATTGGTCGGTCATTCAAGATTGCTTCGGCTTCGCATATGACTGTGACTAAGGTTTCATCAGATAAAGTCTGTAGATGTAAAACAGTTACTAAGACCTTTCTGACCAGTCTGATCATGCTTTCCCAAGCACCACCATGATGTGAAGCTGTAGGTGGGTTGAACGTCCATTTGATGTTGTCATGAATTAAAGCTTTCTCAATTGATTTGTTGTTTAACTCTGCAATTGCTCTTTTTAGCTCCTTC
>NC_060153.1:17483499-17486468 GCF_021292245.1 Micropterus dolomieu
TTTTACCTGAACTGGCAGGATGGAGAGCATTCCATTGCAACCGGCCCCGGTCTGGCTCCCAAATGTCTGAGCTGACACAAGCGTATGGTTTACAGCTGGTTTAGTTTCACTGGGGTTCATTGATTTGTCCAATTGTTTGACGTGAATGTGTAAAGCTGTTGGATGGCTCTGTTTGCACTTTGCACAGATTTTGCGCTTATCACAATTTTTGCTCAAATGCCCAGTGTTGAGACAACCAAAGCACACTCCATTTTCCTTTAAGAAGTTGATCTTTTCACGATGTTTGTTATTGGCAAATCGTTGACATTCATCCAGACTGTGATTTTGTAAACAGAATAAACAATTGATGCTGATGTTGCTGTCCCTATGCTTACCTTCCTGTGTGTCCTTGTGTTGTACTTTGCGAACAGCGTAGACGTTTGTAGCAAAGTTGTCTCGCTTCAACTTAGACTTTGTTGTATACACATCCCTTTTAACATGTACTCTTTTAGTAGTTTGAATATCACCAAAAATAGGATCAGACAAGATTTTGACTTGATATTCCACAAAGTGTACAACGTCATTAAAGTTTGGTCTGCGGTTGTGTCTCTCTTGATCATGCAGAATTTCTAAATTTTTCCCTCAATTTAAAAGGAAGTTTCGAAACAACAATTTTGAGGTTGGCAGACATGTCCAATTCTCTCATATCCCTTAAATCTGACATTGCATTATTGCAGCCACGTAAAAATAATGCATAGTCCTGTAGTAACGAAACACTTTCAGCCTTCACCACAGGCCAGTTGAGAACCTTTTCCATATAAGCTGCTGTGATCTTGGTTTCATTACCAAAGTGTTCCTGTAGGAGGGCTTTAGCGGTTTCAAATCCTCTCTCTGCACTCATATGTAAACAGCTTTGTACAAGGTCGTGTGGGCGCCCTCTGGTGTACCTTTCCAAAAAATACATGCAATCACCTTTAGATGCAGCTTTCTCTTCAACACAGTGCTTAAAAGCTTGCATGAACGTTTTGAACTTCAGTGGGTCACCCTCAAAAACAGGCATTTGTCTTGGTGGCAGTTGGCTTGCTCTGTGTTGTTGAATGAGCAGCTCGGATATTTCATTTTGCTTTTGCAGAATTTGTCGTGTAGAATTGTCATCAACTGCATGTACAACATTTTCAGCGGGTCTTGCAACTGCAACAGGTAAGCCTTTATTTTTCCTCAATCTTGTAGACTTCTCAAACCTTGCTTCAGGAATGTCAGGTATTTCTTTCGATCTTTGTTTCTCAAAATAAGATCCCATTTTATCCTGATCTGAAAATGCTTGCAGTACTGCCAACTCTGCATCCGAGGCTTCAATCTCAGCATCCATTTCCACTTGTTCCATTCTTTTGCGTAATGACTCCACCTCCTTCTCCATTTCATGTTTCTTTTTTAGCGCTGCTGCGCGTGCCAGAAGTGCAGCTTTCTTGGCTTCTGCAACTTCAAATGCAGCCTTGCTTGATCGACTTGATCTTTCACTGGTGCGGCTGTTAATGCATGATGATGTTCCAACATTTGATACACTGTCCGTTGGCTTTATTTCATCCTCAAGGTGAACCTCTTCTGCAGTACCATTATTTATACTCTTAAAATGATTTTCCACACACTGGCAAAATTCATGCACACTTAAAAGCTTTGCTTTGAACCAGGTCTCATGCTTCTCTTTTTCCTCTACGGGTAACAACTCAAGCAGATTATTATGTGCAACTTTTGCGTCATTAATCAAAGCTTGATATTTGCTGAAGCTGCCTTTTATTTCAGCTTCATAACCAGACTCACACATTAAATCTTGAACAGTTTTTTTTAGATTGGCGGCTTTACTTAATTTGGATTTTCTTAGTGTCTCCAAGTCATTTAGTTTAGAAAGCAATGCTTTTGCTGTAGGTTTTATAGATCTTTTTTTTTTACAGAGGCTTCTTTATCATTTTGTGAGTCAGCCGACACCACATGTGTTACCTCGATACCTTGATCATTTTCATCCATTTTACATCGCTTTCAACCAAGAAAAAGCAAAACAAAAGAAAAACATTTCATTTAAATATGAAAACGAGAAATCAGAAATAAAGCATAAACACTTTACTTTTCTTGTGTAAACCCCTCGACCCAAATGTCTCTTATTTCAAGTCCTCGTTTACTTTAACCAAATGTCAATATTTTGTCTTTTCCTTTTATTCTTGCTGTTTATACTTTAATAACTGCAGCTCTTAATGCATACATCTTTTTATGTGTGTGCGCTAACTGCCGTTACCTCCTTTGTCCGAGTATCTGCATCAAAGTGCCCCTTCTTCACTGTCCAATGTGAAGCCGCACTCAAACCTCCGTGACCGTCGCCTATGGTGTCCGTCCGTCCTTACCGCGTCCCATCCGGACCTCCTCACTGTTCACGGTCAGTCTCAAAGCGTTTTATACCGACGTCCGCTACTGATCTCCGCCGTCCGTCACCGATCTCGATCTCCGCCGTCCGTCACCTCTTCCTGGCCTCACTGTCCAATGTGAGGCCCGCTGCGCCCACGGGCCTACTGCATCTGATGCGCCAGCGTTTCCATTCAGCCGATCACCGTGACAGTGCACGAACAGCATAAGGACCGTGTCGTTTCAACTTGATCAGTCTTTTCCTCATACAGAGGTGGTTTTTGACTAATTGTTGGCGCACATTTAAGTTGTTTTGCACGCGTGTTTCGGGCGTGCTGTTTCCTTTTGGCTTAAAATAATTAAATAAAATAAAATAATAAACGTTCAAAAGACTGAACTTAACGTCGGATATGCCAATCCATTTATTAACATAACGAAAAATAAAACATTTATTCAATAATAACTTAACTCAAGTCAGTCTCCATAATTACACGCCGTGCCTCACGGTCAAAAACCATGCACCTCGCAGTGCGCCACACCTGCACTAATTACCCAATGTCTTAAGTAGACTTGTGGCTGCACACAGCGCCAACCCATGG
>NC_060153.1:17486488-17502865 GCF_021292245.1 Micropterus dolomieu
TCCTTACCGCGTCCCATCCGGACCTCCTCACTGTTCACGGTCAGTCTCAAAGCGTTTTATACCGACGTCCGCTAACGATCACCGACGTCCGCTACTGACCTCCGCCGTCCGTCACCGATCTCGATCTCCGCCGTCCATCACCGATCTCGATCTCCGCCGTCCGTCACCTCTTCCTGGCCTCACTGTCCAATGTGAGGCCCGCTGCGCCCATGGGCCTACTGCATCTGATGCGCCAGCATTTTCCATTCAGCCGATCACCGTGATAGTGCACGAACAGCATAAGGACCGTGTCGTTTCAACTTGATCAGTCTTTTCCTCATACAGAGGGGGTTTTTGACTAATTGTTGGCGCACATTTAAGTTGTTTTGCACGCGTGTTTCAGGCGTGCTGTTTCCTTTGGCTTAAAATAATAAAATAAAATAATAAACTTTCAAAAGTCTGAACTTAACGTCGGATATGCCAATCCATTTATTAACATAACGAAAAATAAAACATTTATTCAATAATAACTTAACTCAAGTCAGTCTCCATAATTACACGCCGTGCCTCACGGTCAAAAACCATGCACCTCGCAGTGCGCCACACCTGCACTAATTACCCAATGTCTTAAGTAGACTTGTGGCTGCACACAGCGCCAACCCATGGCTATACACAGAATGGCTCCAACATTCGTCAACCACCTTTCTTTTTATTTATTTTTTTTTCCCATGACAAAGACGAGACGGCGACAATGTCCTTAGACGCTGACTGTGACTATATTAACATACAATATTGTTGACGAAAAAGTTGCTAGTACGACCGACACGCTGTGAACGGTTCGTGATCGTTACCTCTGGCTGGATGAATATTACGCATGATCCATGTAGGCTTACTATTCCAGCTGGGGGCTCCCTGCAGTGCCACACAACTTTCTAAATTCTTCCCTGTCATGAACAAAAGAAAGGTCGGGTCGCAAACACAGCCGCAGCTGTTGTGTGAAGCGTAATTGTAGCCCCAGGCCTACATGCATGCAGCTATTAATGATTCAGCAGTAAGAATCGCAGTCAGTCCCCCCTCCTCTCCGTCACGGGGGGAAAAAAACTGAGCTCCCTGAATGCTATGTATAGTTCGCACACTGATTTGGTTATAAGATTTTGGTGGGGGGGGGGCCTACGAACTTGAAGCGGCATATCAAGGATAACCACCTGGGAATTGAGGTAAGTTAATGTCTCCTTTTGCAATAAAAATGAGATCAAGGCTAACAATTGAATCACCAAAATAGGAGTTAGGAGTCTCCTGCCTTCCTGTGGGGTTTGTCCAGGTTTAGGATTCAATAAAAATCTCAGTGCAATTATATGGACCTGAGGGGGTTTGGCAGTGTTTCTTTGTTAAGGCTTGTTAGGAACATCAAGTGGAAAGTCCAGGGGAGGAGGAGGTTAGTGACTAGATCATTCCAGGTTGAAGGGAGCAAGAGAAAGATTTATAAGTAAAGAGTCTGGCGTTTATTTACAGTTTTCATTAACAAAGGGATTCTCAAAAGATACAAAGAAAACAACTTCCCAAAAACAAAAAGGAAGCGCCTAGATCAGGTACGGTTTAGACAACATGCCAGTGAACTTAAATGGTAGCTCATAAGATTGCAACAAAGGATAAATTAACACAATAATAAAACTACCCTCCCTCCATCGAGGGAGTAAACCCCAGCGCGAGGCTTGCATTTGACACACTGCACTACACTCCATGAACGCCACTGTAGTCTCACCCGGCTCCGGTAAGACGTCTGGCCGCTCACATCTGCTCACCACGCTCTCTACACACTCTCTGCCTTCTCTCTGCACCTTGTACTTGCACGCTCCCTGACTGATTGCCAACTGGGAACAGGTGTGCACACTAGCCTCCTGGCTGCAGCGTGCGGGGGAGGACCTGCAGAGGACAGACAAGGAGCAGTACACCGGGCCGACACAGACTGCCCAAGGGCAGTAACAAGGCTTCATTCCTGACATGAAGGCCTTCTTGTTAAGGCTTAGTGTTTATGTGTAGGTCTTTGTTCCTCATGTGGCGAGGTCCCAATAATAAACTGCAATAACTTGTTCTGAAGCCATACCTACTGTGTGTGTGTGTGTGTGTGTGTGTGTGTGTGTCTTTGGTGTTGCAGGGCTAACTCACATCATCACCATGGACCTCCACCAGAAAGAAATCCAGGGCTTCTTCAACTTCCCTGTTGACAACCTAAGAGCTTCCCCCTTCCTCATTCAGTACATCAGGGAGGAGGTGAGGCTGCATAAACACTGAACATTGGACAGTTGTGCCTCTTTTGTTGAAAAGGCACAGCGTGATTACAGTAATGGTGTTCTACTGTAAATCAAAGAATGATTTCTGGAACTAATTTATGATTAAATAATATGAAATATCGGAGGTCAGTTTTATATTCTAGCACTGAAAAGAATATTTGCCTTTCCTCAGATCCCAGACTACAGGAATGCCATAATTGTTGCAAAGACACCCTCAGCTGCCAAGAGGTAATAAGAAAGGCTGGCCCATTCAGAACTTGCAAGTCCTTAAATTATCTAGTTGCCATCTCTGTTTTACACGCATGCATCAATTCTACTGTCATGGTGGTCAGTTTCTTTCTTCAGCATTCTTATTATGCTTTTGTCTTTTCATATTACGACTTTGTCTTATAGGTATGTTCAAGGTTGTGTGCAAACTTCTTTCAGCTCTTTCGTGTGTGTGTGTGTGTGTGTGTGTGTGTGTGTGTGTGTATATATGTATGTATATGTTTTATTTTTTTTTTTGTGTCTGTGTAATTGGATATTTCTCTGACTCTTATGTTTCGGCTTGTCCGTCTGTTTCAGAGCTCAGTCCTATGCTGAGAGGCTGCGACTTGGGCTGGCAGTGATGCACGGGGAGGCCCATCAGTCAGAATCAGACATGGTTGATGGTCGACAATCTCCTCCCTTGTCCCGCACCACCACAGGACATACTGGCCTTGAGCTGCCATGTAAGACAAACAACGCAGCAACATGCCCGTTCACAAGTTTCTCTGTCTCTACTCCTTTTGTTTCCTCTTTTTCTGTAACCCCTCACAGTCCTTCACAGATATTTGTTACAACAGTACTGAAATCAAATTAGTTTAACGATTTGATTCTGTTTTTCATTTCTGGTCGCTTTTCTTGTTCGAACAGGTCCTGTGTGTAAGATGAAAATCATATACACATCCACATCTTTTACTATTTAACTTGTGAATACAAAAAGAGTAATGTTGTTTTTCTAATTGTTTAAAATTGTGTTGTGCATAAGTGTGTTACGCTAGGTATAAAGACAGTGTACTGGACTGCAACTGCACTATCTGCAAGAATTGTATAAATGTTTAATGAATTCAAAAGGATGGAGCGTTTCCAGTTGCAGATAGGAAACGTTGAACCTTGGAGAAACTGTTTCTGCCAATTCAGCTCTTTTGTTTGGTGACGTGGAGAGTAGGGATGGGCTTTTCAAACAAAACTACTATTTGAGTCACAAGGAACTATTCAACCATTCTTTTAACGAGAATATGCCAGACACGTGTTGGTGACACGTCACTACCAGGCACTGGGATAAACAATGGGGGGAAAAAATATTTATATTTTTATTAATGAAATGTTTTAAGACAAGACTATAGTTGCATGAACTATGAACGACTATTCTAAAATTGGAAAATCGTGACCCCTCCCTACTGGAGAGCTACATTTTCAACCGGGACGTCAGAATGCTTGCATTTCGAGCTGTGAGAAAAATGAATTCCATGGTTCGTTGCCATCTGCTGCTCGTGTGCCTCTAGCCACACAGAAATCATAAACCAAAGTATAATTCCCTAAATTGTTGCACATAAGGACTCACCTACGTCTTCTTCTTCTTCGGGATCTTTTGTATATTTATTGTCCTGTTCTTTATAAGATCCAAATACCTCTGAGTTAGCAGAGCTGACCTTTGTTCACAGTTTCAGTCTTCTCTTAATGCTGCCTAAAATGGCCAGCTTAAGACCAGAGTAGTGACCATGCTGACCCTGTAGACACTCGCACGCGCACACACACAATTTCCTCGGCATGTAAAGGTCAGGAGTTGTTGTGGCCAGCTGTGAAATACTGCAGGCAGTGGCTAACATTGGCTTCTTTTTCTTCCTCCTATAGATTTTTCTCCCCTCATCTCATCCTGTCCCGCCTGCTCACTTTTCAGCTGAATTTACAATACTACTTCTGCTCCCCCTGGACTTAGAAATGTGTTTTATGTTAGCCGTCTCTTTCTTCTCTCGAAAAGGAGTCTCACTCATCCTCTCACTCACTCATTCTCTCTCTCTCTCACACTCACTCACTCACTCACTCACTCACTCACTCACTCACTCACTCACTCACTCACTCACTCACTCACTCACTCACTCATCGATTATTTGAAATGTCAATTCAAGGCACAGAAAGGCTTCTTACCACTGAAGCTCCCCCTCAAAAACACGATAGAGGAGTTTATTTTGGAAATCACTGAGCACTCTGTAATGCTTTGTCTGTATGGTTGTATGTCAAATTGTGCATTAATATTTCCTGTACCATCCTATCTTTTGCAAACAGGTAGCAGACATCATGTCCCATTCCCTGGGATAGAGCTTCCAAGTATGATCATAACGCTTTAATCTATTTGTGCTTCCTGTTGATTGCATGGAATGACAGAATGAGTTACTGAGGGTTCCCACTAAATTTCACATGTGGGCATTCAAGATTTAATGTGACAATAATCCTATAATAGGTGTTAATTATATCTCTGTGCCATCCTAGGGGGAAAATAAAAAAATCCTTGCCAACACTTGTGTGATACTGTTTAGGCAGCAGTGATGGATTAGGCAGTGAAAATGTAATTATTTTTCACTCACTTACATCGTTATATTGCCTCGTCATTACATTTTAAACTGTTGTTTATGAAACCAATTATGTAGCAAAAGCAGAGCTGTTGCCCCACAGCAGTTAGAATCTAAATACTGTTCAGAGATATGCATGTCTCACCCCAATGCAGCAAAACTGTCAGCACATTTTGTTTTTGGCTTCTTCCTGGAGCTAAATCCAAGCTGACTTGAATATTGAAGACATCCTCATTGAAGTAAGATATTTTATACCCTGCTGTGGTTATAATAGAATATAGGACTTGCATTACTTTTCTCCAGCTGTGTTCTTTGCTTTTCAGTAACAGATCTGTTCAACAGCAGAAATGCAATGTTGAGATTTCTTTCAGTTGAACTTGTAATGTGAGTTTACATCTGGGTCAAACAGTACAAAGAAAAAACACTGTCAGGAACCTGCAGCTAGACATGAAAATTTAAGGTTAAAAATGATCCAAAGCCCAGTAGAGGCATGAAACGGTGTGTGATAGAATTATTTATATTGACTAGATTTAGGTTATGAAATCACTCATAACTTGGCACGTTACTGATTTATGAAGTAGAGATTATAGTTCATTAATTGTAATAATATCCATGCCTGACACTCATGACATTTTAAAAATTCTACTCATGTTTTCCATTTGCAACTTTTTGCTTGATGTTTTCAGTTGTGGGCTCAGAAATTGCTTGATTTTCTTTAGTTACAAAAAACCTAATCACTGCTTTTTGATTGTAGTTTTGTGGCTTCCTTTCTGACCTAGAAATCCATAACCATTTGGAAATGGTTACATTCTAGTTTATGCACAGAGGGCATTGTGATGGATTTGGGAATTGACCTCTGAACATGTCTTGCTATTGTTTGGAAGAAGGTTATGGGCATGGTCAAGGCCTCAGTTTTGGGGTTGGGGAGGGGCTACAAGTCGGATGCAGTGCATTCTGGACTTGGATCGAATATTACTTGAAATCACTCAAAGTACTTTTAATCATTTCAATATGTTTGTCAGAGCTGAGAGTATTCATTTTGGGATAAGGTCCAAGATAAGTTGTTCTTTTTGTAAGATCAATATTGTAATCTGTTTATAGTGTTTTGATTAGATTACAAATAATTATCGATCCTGGTCTGCGGTTCCTAAAAGAGGCTCAGTTCTACACCCACGTGTCCAGCTACCACTATACCAAAAGCACTCACACCATGTAAACCTAAATTAAGTCCTGGTTAGGATTTAGCAGCAGCGTTGGTTCCACAGACAACTCTGTCTCACCAGTCTCCAGGTGGTCCTGTGGTAGCTGGGCACTTGCTGGGTAGAGCTTTCTTGCATGATGTTTTCAGGTTAACCAAATCCCTTCTCACCAAATCTCCCTAACTTTGCCTCGCCACAAGAATCTGTTCCTGATTGGGTTTACAGCATACAACTCAATTATTTTCCAGAAAGTAATATTCCACTATCTGTGTCTTTCAGTGATGATGGCGAAGGAGAAGCCACCTATTACTGTTGTTGGAGATGTAGGAGGCAGAATCGCTATCATTGTTGTAAGACCCTAAGCTTTTATGTAATTTTCTTTTATTTAAAGCAGTTCATCAGTTCTTTCCTCATATTGAAACCTCTCAAAAACATCTGGTTTTGAAAGATACAGACTGAGGAATGGTTTTAATCTTTGGGTCATCATACGGTTAGAGTGAGATTTTCACATATTAATCTTTAAGTCAACTTAGTTGGGGGGGTTGTTTTTGTGCAAATTTAAAATAATGAATGCATAAAACCTTGAGTTTTCTCTAGGGAACTTGTGACATCCTTTTCTATGTGGCATTTGTTAGTAGTTTTACAGGTTTTATGAGGTTCAGTGAGTTCATTGCTAATGTTTCACATGAGGGGGGAGATTACCACAAAATATCCCAGCAAGGCCAAGAATTTCTGGTGATTTTTGTTCTTTGATGTTGGAGATTCACGTTCGTCATGCCACTTTAAGTCACAGATGTTAAAAACAAACTTCATAAATGTTCATTATTGTTTACAACATTACAACATGACCCAAAAGAGAGAAAATGTTGGCATTCAAGTTTTTCAGCAATTGAAATATATTTTGAATTGCTTTCCCTGTGTGATGCCTGACCGTGTTGTCACTTTCCCAGGATGACATGATAGATGATGTGGAGGAATTTGTTGCAGCAGCAGAAATCCTGAAGGAGAGAGGAGCCTACAAGATCTACATCATGGCTACACATGGCCTGCTGTCTGCAGATGCACCAAGACTAATAGAGGAGTCTGCTATTGATGAGGTAAAATCGTGTTGGCTGATGTTGGATCAGGTTACCTTCCTACTTAGAAAATGGAAAAACATAGTTAATCAGTGTTCTGGCTTATACTGAGAATGTGTCAGATTTGTAATATATCCCTCTATATTTAGTAATGCTGAATCTGTAATACTTTGTATGCATGTTCTTCATGGTTATCTAGTGTCATGACTAATGTCTCAGGTGTGGAGCTAGAGAAAGCGTGTATGACAAATCACTCATAACACAAATGACACATTTTTGTAGCATTTATTTCTGGTGACCAACAGACTTAAACAGTGTGATATCCTGTTGACTCGTGCCTTGACTTGAGTCAATGTCATATGTATTATTAACCTTGTCAGAAGGTTTAGGGGACTTTTCCCCTGAATTCAGCTTAAGGACTGGCTTTGATTATTGGGGAAAATACACTAAATTAGATTGTGGTTTGTTTAAATGCAGAGTTAATGTGAATATATAATTTCCATGTGGCATTGGTCATGCATCAGTTGTTCCCGCAGTATGTACCACCTCACCTAGCTCCACCAATCAAATGCTCATTTAAAGATAAAGTTGTAAAAAGTCAAGTTCAGAAGAAGCCCCAAAATTGATCTTAGAATTTGATAATTTTAGCTTTAGAAGAATTTATAATGACTCAAGGCAGTAAAGTCTCTATAGTCATGTGGGCTGAAACAAAGTCACTAAGGCTGTTGTATTGTGCCTCCAGGTGGTGGTGACCAACACTGTACCTCACGAGGTGCAGAAACTGCAGTGTCCAAAAATCAAAACTGTGGATGTCAGTATGATCCTGGCCGAGGCGATTCGGCGCATCCACAACGGAGAGTCCATGGCCTATCTGTTCCGCAACATCGCTGTGGATGACTGAGGCAACACACACACTTAACATTCCTGCACACACAAAGTCAACATTATCAAGCACACACCGATGGCCTAGAATCACGTTTTCTCTGCTTTAACCTGTTGTTCCTGTTTGTTTTGCTGAGAAACATGTTGACAGAAATGGGCTTTATTTACTGTATGTTACATTTGAAGCAACTCAAACTCTGCTTTATTCTTCAGATATGTCACATAGCGGGACTGTACAAACAAAACCAACAGTTCTAATTCACTAAAATATGCGTCCTACCATCTGAAAACATGAATAGCACAACATATTGTATCATGTGCAGCCTCTGAATACACTGCAGAATTTGGCAAATAAAACCATTCTTCTTGGGTGACTAAAGTTGTCTTTTTTTTTTTCCAACCATGTAGATTTAAAGTGAAAAATGTGTGGATATATTTTAACTGGATAAATGTACCACAGCTGGTGTTAGTAAGTAACCCATGGTTTGCATTTTAAGTGTGAAGAAATTTCTGGAACTGTCAAAAATGTACAGTACAGTGGGTTCACACCTGAACCTAAACTTTCAGTAGCGGTTTCAGTCATAGCTGAGGCCGCCTGCTTTATGAAGCATAGTAAAGCATGACCTGTCAAATTGCAGTGTTCAGCTATAGTTAGATGAAAGTGTTCATCATAAAGCTTGTGCCAAAGAGCTCTGCAATGCATGAGGTGTTTTGGCATTTTATGATTGCAGTAGGCTATAATACATAGCACAGCACTAGTCAGGAGACATAGAGTGTAGGAAAAAGATTTGGTGTAATGTAGACAGAGTGCTGGCATGTGATTATCATTGGGCCTTGATTTGTATTTATGTTATGTACTTTTTACATTAATATTATTATTATTATTAGAGCTGAGGTTCTCTACCACTGCACGTATACGGTGTAGAGTCACTGTTATTTTGGGTGATAATTTCCAAATATAAATTCAAATAAATGAGTAATTCAGTCTCACAAGTTGACACATGACCCACAAAGGCTCAGTCAGAGTAAATATCTGCATGCGACACATTCTTTAGTTATTTTTACTCTTCTATACAGGAATAAGCCATAAAACCTTAATTGTAGTGATCTGAATAGAACGCAATACAACTTTGTTTCAGTTTATATGCAGGCAATACACACAATGCTGACATTTTGTTAAACTGTATTTAATAATCCTGTTGTGTTCTGTCCAGGACCCTAAACTTGTTCCAAACGCCTCAGAGTCACTTTAATCTGCTGAGGAGCTTTGACCAAGTCCAGGGGCGAAGACCTCTGAGAAAATAATCATAACCCTATAAATGGCCTCCCTCACTGCAGTTAAAATATGACCGTTAATTTCTAATAAAAGTAATACTCAAGTAAAGGTAGTGCACGTAAAATGACTATACAGAAACCCTCAAATGTCCATCTCAGATGTAAATTAAAGTAGAATTCTGTGTTACCAGATGACAAATCCACACACCTGTGTGACCATGAAGCTGCCAGGCCTCCCTCCCTTCGTCAATGACCAAGAGCTGAGTGCGGAAGAATGTTTAAATGTGGACTGAAAGAGGAACTGCCTGCAAACGTTTACCCCGGCCACTTCCTCAAATTAAAACAGGAAACTTGCTTCAGTCTAATCTGATGGGGTGTGTGTGTGTGTTTGTAAGGGGGGGGCTTGGACCTGAGCGTTACATGTGTCTCCGCTTGGAAGGTTGCATTTAGGGGAACCGTGCACAGCTATTTCAGGAACTGAACAATGGTCCATTTGGTCAACTGGTTAAACAGGAGTTTATTATTCAATTTAGTGATGTTCAGGGGCAGTTCAGGTTGGTTTTCTTAACTTTGACTGGAGTTCCCTCAGGCCTAGAGTCAGTTAGCAGACTTTACACTGCCTCGTTGATGGGGACGTCACTTGCTTTCATCTGAAGTCGGAATAATTTTGAGATGTGAGAGATGTGAAAAGTGATTGCGATACTGTTTAGGCTGTTTCAGTTGTAAGCTCAAGTGTGTTTTAAGGATCAGAAATCACATTTCTTTCTTTATCAGAACACTAATGAGCTGTGGGAGGATGGGAACACAACACAGTGGAGTCTGTGTCTGGACACTTGAATGTTGTTGACCAAAGTATTTAAAAGTTGTGATGTGTTCATTTTCTTTTGGGGGGGGTTGCCTTTATTTGATAGGAGCAGCTGAAGAGACAGACAGCATATGTAGGGGAGAGAGAGAGAGGGGAGATGATATGCAGCAAAGGCGTGCGTGCTGGAATCAAACCCAGGCTGCTGCATTAAGGACTTAGCCTTGCTTATGGTGCACATGCTCTACCAGATGAGCTTACTGGCGCCCGGATGTGCTTATTTTCAACATGAGTCACAACCATGGGACCTTACTTTGGTATGTAAATTCAAGGTTTTAGGTTGAACCCTCATTAGTCACATAGCAGTAGACAACCAAGGTTACACATAAACTGAGTTGTCACTTTTAAAATTAATGCAATGCGTGTTTTTCATCAGCAGATGGCGCCACAGATCTTAACATACTGGAAGATACCAACAGAAACTGGAACACAAGGAACACTTTTTTTGTTGGCGCTTGTTGGCTCACTGTTTCACATTTTAGGACTCCACCGATGAAATGGAGAGTAGTTGTAAAAGCAGAAAGTGAACATGCTGGTACCCTACCAAAAATAATTTGTTTTTTTGTTTTTTTTTTTAACACATGCATTGCATGTTTACTGTTTTATATTTTACAGGATGTCTGTGAAGATTCTCAGTCATCCAGGTCATAGTTATCCAACGAAGGTTAAAGTCAAGGGCAACTGGACTTGGTTCTGGACAGTTCTATTTTTCACAATCACAGTTTCATCTTCCTATACCTATCTGAAAGGAGGACATAATGTCAGTGATTTCCTTATCCCATGGATTGCACATGTCTCACGTGTATTGTAAAAATTTTAATGTTTTGGGTGGATACGGATATTAATCTATTATATATTGTTATATTATACTGTATAATATTCTAGTATACTATAGCTTCAAACATATGCATACTATAGTGTAGCTATAAATTGTATTTTTGCATGTTCCATGACCTTGATGTATTTAATCTATGTTGTTGTGTTATTTATTTTTGCACCAACATAATTTTCTTAAAGCAATTATTTAAATTTTTATATAACTAACGATTGATTTATGATTGATTTAGCATTTAATGTATTCATCCGACATTAACATCAACAGATTTTTTTGTGCTTTTATTACACATTTAGATCCACATTCCACTTATATTTGTTGAACAGCATTTGTTAAATATGCTTCCATAAAAAAATCTAACTAAAAAAAAAACTAAACATAATTTTGAATGGTTATTTAAAAATGAAAAGTGCATTTACAATTTACATTTGCATGTAAAAAACAAGAGCAATGCCATGCTTAATAGCAAATTGTAATTGAATACAAAAAATGTAAACATGATGTGGTACAGGTGAATTTTTAAATTAAAACAATTTACATGAGACTTTTGCATGAACCACAATACATATACATACTTTCTCTCAGTAAACAATCTGTGAGCAACAGTCCAAATATCTTGATGTAAGTGAACATTTTAATTTGAAATCCAGAAGCTACATATTGATCTAAACACTAGCAGCATCTCACAAAATAAGCAGCAACATTACGTTAAGTAAACAACTTAAGTGGTTAATTTATCTTCCTTCTTTCCACTGGTAGTCTGTTCAAGTTCACACTTCCTACCATTCACCTCGTTATTTTATTTTCTTCTCAATTGTGAACCCTGAAGTGTCTTTGTTGGTCCAGAACCACTAATCCTCAGTCAGGCAACCCACACTGACTAAAGTCCAGGCTTTTCTCTTCACTCTTTCTCTCTGTGCACTGAGTTGCACAGCATACCCTCCATCCTCATCCCGTGTCCCTTCGTGATAGAAACGACACTCCTTCTCCCTCCGTCTCCGTTACGACAGAATACAGCTATTGGTCTTGTTCATGGGCGGCCGGAAGTTGGTGTCTTTCGGAAAGGTCTCCCTGCGTCTGCGTAGAGCAGGGCTGAGCCGGCTGGGAAGGTTCGCCTGCTGCAGGAGCTCCTTGAACACCTCCACCACGTTGGAGTTCTCCTTCGCGGAAGCTTCCAGGTAACTGTTGTTCCAGTCCAGCTCTACAGTTGACAGCACGTCATCGTTGGACACCTGCCGCTCCTGGTCCACTTTGTTCCCCACCACCACAATTGGTGTGTACTTGTCCTCCTTGATCTCCAGAATCTCATCTCGGAGGCTCTTGACAGCCTCCAGTGACTCTGGGTCGTCAACAGCGTACACCAGAGCGAAGGCGTCGCTGTTTTGGATGGAGAGCTTGCGCATTGCTGGGAAGGAGTAGCTGCCACTGGTGTCCAGGATCTCTACTGTGATCTTGACCCCAGCGATGTCATACTCTTTGCTGTGCAGCTCCTCCACTGTGCGCCGGTGTTTGGGTTCAAACGTGTCTTGGAGGAAGCGTTGAATCAGGGCTGTCTTGCCCACTCCTGCAGCCCCCAGAAACACTAGACGCACCTGGGTCTTCTCCTTCACCTCCAAAGACATGCTTGTTTTTTTTTTTCCTGTTTGGGCAAAAATAAGTAAAGAAAATGTCCCAAAAATCTGTCTCAGTTTACTCACTTACTCTCACTGGTTACAACAGCTGCTGTGGTTCTATGTAAAAAGCTTGCCAAAGTTGCTCATTGAATGCTCGTCTGTGGCTGATCCCACACACTGCCTTTTATGCCTGTTGTGAGAGCTGCCATGCCCTCCTTCAGTTGCAACCAATCAGCAGACGGAAGCCTGTTGAAGTGTAACATTCAGGCAGCCAATGATTACAGAACATGTAAATCAATAAGCAGGGAGAATGGAGGTGGGGATAGAATGTAAGCAGCCATGAGTTCCTAAGAGTAAAGACATCATCTGCCCATCGTTGTCATGCATCAGTTTTGACAATATAAGGAAACGAAGACATACAGTTGGTATGTGATTCTTCTTTTTTAGACAGAATCATCCCATAAACAAACAAACCTTTGTTAAACTAAAAATGTGTCATATTTCTGACATTCAAGCTCTGACATCCCTTTGTATGAATACGTTAGTAGACTGCAGTAAATAATCTGATTGTGACAGAATGAGTAAAAGATATATACTATACTAAAATGCTCTGGTCACATTTGCGGAGAGATGGAAGGTGATCTTGCATTAATTAAACAGTGACCCACTGGTTTATTATAATTATGTTGAATATTTTAAAGGTCAGTGTTTGAAAAGTACATCACAGATTTGTAGAATCTTGTTTAAATTTATATATTCACTGTGTTCAATATAAGACAATTCTGCAATTACAGTGGGCTCTAAATATTGATTTTGGCAAGGTGAGGAAAGGCAAATGTAGGCAAGGCAATTCAAACATACTTTATAAGACACAAAAAGGCATTAAACAAATATGTAAAATAAAAGTTCTAAGCCTTGATATAAAATAACGGAGAGTTAGCACAGTCCTCCAGTTTTCTGTGAGTTTGTTCCAGATATGTGGGGCATAAAAACTTAACGCCGCTTCTCCATTTTTTTTTGTTTGTTTTTTTGGCCCAGACAATCAGAGACGTGTGGATGGCTCAGCAGCACAGTAATTTATTCATAAGAGTTAACCTCTGATGAGCAAATACCTTCAGGCAGGGCAGGCAGCAGCATAAATGCCAAAACTGTGATAATCAGCAAGAAATCCTGTTTTTGTTTTTTTTTCACTCTTTTGCCTAAGTGTTTATCATTTGTTAGTATGAATGTAGAACTAGACAGTAGGTTTGTCATGTCACTCCATGCAGTTACACTAGTGTTCCTCCACTCTAAGTATGTTGTTTCATTCCTCCAGTAGTAAAAGGGATGTCACAAAATGATCAAAAGTCCTATGTTAAAACCATATGATTTTCTTCCTGTGGTGTTAATTCAGAATAAATTAAAAATGCCTTTGCAGAATTTATGTCCTTAAGCTGATGACATTTTTCTTATGCAAATTCTAAGGAGAGCAGCTTATAGATCAGTTTAGTCACACACGGCAATGCATGGATCTGTGTGAATCACCTTCAGCTGTCCTTGGTGTCCAATTAGATGTGATGCATTGCCTGTAACAGTCTGAGAACGGATCCCGTCTGCCTCTAGTTTGTCAAAGTTTGTTCCCGAATGGTGAGCCTGGCTCATGATCCGCTTAATTTCCCTTAAGACTAGAATCTTTTCATGGACTGTGACGCTCTCTGCCTTGTTAGGTTAGGCAACAGCATGGAACCACAATAAGCCGCAGAGAACACTGTAACCCCTCCCATCGTCCCACCGATGCAGAGTTTTAATATACCCTCACACACTGTATCCAAAGGGGCCTGCTGTACCTGATGGGCAGTGGAGCAGAGCTAAACACTGTGGTAATATTTGGTGTGGACTTCCCTGTCCTGACACACAGTGTGTGGATCACTAATGGCTGCAGTCACTGCTGTGGAATTTAAATCAGGCTTTCTGAGCTGTTGACAGTTCTAGTCAGATTGTCTGACTGCCAAGAGTGGCACAGGTAAGTAAACACATCTTATTAAATATGATGTATGGTATGTGTGATACATGGATTTAAGCATAGAATATAAAATACAGTCAGACGTGCAATATTATTGCCTCTCCATTCTGACCTTATTTCAGCATGAAAAACATTGCCATCATTCTCTCTTATTCTCCACACACACATACACATGTAAAGCATTTAGAATCTTGATGAGATGTTGCACTAAAGACATTTTTGACTTTGACATTTTGTCACAGCTGGAAAAGCACAGGTGTAAATAAGTATTCAGCTGCTTCAGTTTCATGGTCCTGGTTTTGTTCATGCTGGATCTCTTTCACACTGTTATGGCTTACTGGATGGCACTTAAATAGAATTGAGCCATCGTTAATGTTAACAGCCCTGTTTTTCCTCTTATGACAAGCCAAGATGTCTGCTGTGAAAAGGCATACTGCAATATATATGATATCCAACCTGAAAAATGGACCTCCCATCTGTGGCTACTGGGTGTTTTTGTTTGTACATCATGTGCCATTATTTTGTTGTATTTCTGATTACGGCCATGCCGCCCTGTGGTGATAATTACCAGATGCCATCGCCTGTTGGACTGAAACGAATGTTCAGCTCTGACGTGTGTTAAGAAGAAACGCTATTGTAAACCATCAAACATTGTACCAATGGCATACAGTGGAGGAAATAAGTATTTGACCCCTTGCTGATTTTGCAGGTTTGCCCACTTACAAAGAATGCAACGATCTATAATTTTAATCATATGTACATTCTAACAGTGAAAGACAGAATCCCAAAGAAAATTCCAGAAAAATCACATCATATGAATTTATTAAAATTGATAACCATCTGATGAGGAAAAACAAGTATTTGACCCCCTGGACAAACAGAATGTTAATATTTTGTAGAAAAGCCATTATTGGCCAGCACAGATGTCAAACGGTTTTTATAGTTGGTGACAAGGTTTGTGCACATTTCGGCAGGGATGTTGGCCCACTCCTCCCTGCAGACAGCCTCCAAATCATTCAGGTTCCGAGGTTGTCGCCTGGCAACTCGAATTTTAAGCTCCCTCCAAAGATTTTCAATTGGATTCAGGTCTGGAGACTGGCTAGGCCACTCCAGAACCTTGATGTGCTTCTTCTTCAGCCACTCTTTTGTTGCTTTGGCGGTGTGTTTAGGGTCGTTGTCGTGCTGAAACACCCATCCTCGACCCATCTTCAGCTCTCTCACTGAGGGAAGGAGATGTTGGTCCAGAATTCCACGATACATGGCCCCCGTCCATCCTCCCCTCACGATGGAGTTGTCCCGTCCCCTTGGCTGAAAAGCACCCCCAAAGCATGATGTTGCCACCACCATGCTTGACGGTGGGGATGGTGTTCTTTGGGTTGTACTCGGTGTTCTTTGCCCTCCAAACACGACGAGTTGAGTTGAGGCCAAAAAGTTCTATTTTGGTCTCATCTGACCACATCACCTTCTTCCAGGCCTCTTCTGAGTCGTCCAGGTGGTGAATGGCGAACTTCATGCGGGCCTGTACATGTTTCTTCTTGAGCAGGGGGACCTTGCGTGCGCTGCAGGATTTCAATCCATGACGGCGTAGTGTGTTACCAACCGTTTCTTTTGTAACTGTGGTCCCAGCTGCCTTCAGTTGATTCATCAGTTCCCCCCTTGTGGTTTTGGGATGATTCCTCACCGTTCGCATGATCAGGGACACCCCACGAGGCGAGATCTTGTGTGGAGGCCCAGACCGAGGGAGGTTGGCGGTGGTGTGGTGCTTCTGCCAT
>NC_060153.1:17502965-17513333 GCF_021292245.1 Micropterus dolomieu
TTGCTTTCTGATTCTCTTGTAGCCCATCCCAGCCTTGTGCAGATCAACAATCTTGTCCCTGATGTCCGTAGAAAGCTCTTTGGTCTTGCCCATGGTGGTGATGTTGGATGCTGGTTGTTTGGGTGTTGACAGGTGTCTTTTATACAGGTAACGAGGTGAGGCAGGTGTATTTGATGTAGATAATTGGTTGGGATTGGGGCTGTGTCTTAAAGAAAGACTAACTGGCTTGTAGGAGCCAGAATACTTGCTGTTTGGTAGGGGGTCAAATACTTGTTTTTCCTCATCAGATGGTTATCAATTGTTATAAATTCATATGATGTGATTTTCTGGAATTTTCTTTGGGATTCTGTCTTTCACTGTTAGAATGTACATATGATTAAAATTGTAGATTGTTGCATTCTTTGTAAGTGGGCAAACCTGCAAAATCAGCAAGGGGTCAAATACTTATTTCCCCCACTGTAGCCATTCACTGCATATATTTTACTCCAAAAGATCTTTATTTACAGGCTGCATATATTTCTGTTATAAGCTTCCATGACTTGTTTATATAACATAGATAAAAATACACACATTCTATATCTGCTCTGCTATGTTTAGTTCACCTTTTCAGTTTTCAATGCTTATTCAACAGGTGGCTCTGTCTACATGACCTGTGTCGTGACACTATTGTACCAAATGTGCCATGGTGCAAGTATGTATGTGTGTTCTATTGTATGCTCTCCTGTAGAGTTGCTAATGTTTCTTCTTCCAAGTCTGTTTCTGTGTTTATTTCTTCTTCATAGATTGTCAAAATCACACAATCACTGTCTTATTTTGCTGTTAAAAAAAAAAAAATAGAAGCTTTCTGAAGAACTGATGTTTTCGTACTAGTGCCAGATCTGTCTTTCAAAAAGAGAAAGTCGATTATTATTAGTTTTATTTTATTTGAAACAGATTTACCAGTGGCTAGGGGCCCCTTGTGTTATATTGAGCAGGAATGGCCCTGGGTCTGTATGTTGATTGAATGTGGCCCATTTCTTGGCCCCTGGCCTGAACGTCTGTATCTAAACTCCTGTGGGAAACATGTGCACTGCACTGTCATCCTGTCAAGATGATAGATGATGCCTCAAGATGAAGACGTAGAAATCTGACAGATGCCAAATATAAATGTTGCTCTGTATGTGAATTAACCTTCACTGCTACTGGAAGATCCTTCCCCTATATCTGTACTTACAAGAAGGGCCAGCGGAGAACTGTTGATGTTTTGATGCAGGGACAAAGGAGAACACTAACATAATGAAACCATAACACACCTTCAACTCAAAGTTAATGTATTAAACATATATACATACTTGTAGAATCATATATTCAAGGATATGGCTGGTGTTATTCTATGATATTCTTTTGTCATCAAATCAAAAGACCAAAATTGACAACCAAAACTTTATGACTTGTGGTATTCAGGCCCAAGGCAATTTGTAATACTAAAAATTTAAATTAAAAAAACATAGGCACTGTAGATTTTAGCAAATATTTCTAAACCAGGAGATAAAAACATTTGGGGGGATAGCTGCAAAATAATACACATCTGGTGTTTGAGTGAGTATTTACGGTAGGAGGTGAATGTGGGATTGACTCACAATAACATTTTAACATTTTACCCTCTACACTGTGTACACTAGAGAGGTTAATCCTATAAACAGTGACTCCATGAATTGCCCAATGTGCTCTGGCTGTTAATACAGCCAAGGCGCTGCCCTGTTGCCTACCAGCTGGTGTGCAGTAGCCTGATGCTTATGCTCTCTGGTAGTGATTGACCAAAATTACAGTACAATTTATGATTATGTAATAACCTAGGCTTTACCTTTTGGGATTGACAATCTGGCAGCCCAGTATTGCTTGAGCAAATGCGACTAAGTTGAAGTTCCCACCCAACTTATTGGTGCTGAGCAGTTAAAATGACTGCTTGTCACTGCTTGTCATGACAGTCTACTGTCGCCACTGGTAAATCCTTCCTCTTCGGCTATAACACTGTGTTGATGTTGTGCTTGGCGATATTCCAAATGGTCTTCCAGTCTGCCAGTGTTGGTTCACAGTCTCACCTTGTTGTAGTCAGTCATACATGTAGTAGGTAAATCTTAATGGGTGAAATTATACCATCTTTTATGGTTGTGTTTTGACTTGATGGTTGCGCAGCTGCCTTTTGTGCCATTCATTTCAAGACACCTGAGACAAAAATAGTTTTTTTACCCCTACATTTTGGAAGAGAGAGACTATTTGGAAAGTAAAGTCATAAACCCAAGTAACTGATAAAACAAACATCTTTGTTATCATTATATTTTATGAATGAAGCTTGCAGCCGTTTTAGTACAGTACAATTCTTACTGATGGACTGACAGGATGTCTGCCAGGATATTGTATGTCAACAGTCACATCACATGTCTGACTAAGCAACCACTATCAGTGTCCTCATGTCTCTGTTAGCATATAGATAGACTTGTGATGTGATATTGTTTGTCAAACACCCATGTTTTCTGTCAAGTATATCACTGCAAATTGTGACATTGTTGGGTACTTGGGTATCCTCTTTAATACTTATTTTTTTATACTTTCTTTTGCTTTGATAATCATGGTGTTAACCAAAAAATTATAATGTAATGAGATGTGTATGACCGCTTTTCCTTTGTGGATCATCTACTATCTGCCTAATGAACCTGATTTTAAATAATATATAGTTAGTGATTTTCATATATTTTGTTATTGTTGACAAGACTCTTTTATTCAAACTTTTATTCAAACTGGCCTTTAACTCACCTTGTGCTGTCTAATGTGTGCAGTATTTTGTAGGTCTGTTGTTGCTTATGTTTTATTGTTGTTTCTTTACTGTTTTGGTGGTCTTATTTGTAATGTCACTCTTGTAAAGCACTTTCTTACCTTGATCTGTGAAAGGTGCTATATTAAATAAACTTAGTACTTGCAAATCCCATGAAAGGACCAAAACCAAAACCAAATTGTTCCTGCTTACAAGTATACCCTGTGTGTCTAAACCCTGATATAGTGTATTCCTCTGTGCCACAGAGCCCTATTAATGTCAAAAAACTACCAAAGACACATCAATGAAACACACTTTTGCACTGGATTTTACTTACTATTCACTTTATAATGCTGAACCTGGTCACTGTAGTTTATTTTGCGTCAAACCCATATAAATCGTTCGGCTGTTGTAAGTACTCACTAGAGCACTAAATGTATATTCAGCTGCAAATAGTTTTTTGACTGATTGTTTACTAAAAGCTACATTGTCCAGCTGTTTTAGGAAACTATGCATTTGTGACCCATTTTAAAGGATTTACGTCTTCAATTATGCAATAATGGGATTAGGACTGAGTACAACAGACAGGATAGGAAAAGTCGGTGAAATATGAAATGTTGCTGGCCTTATCCTTTTACAGCATTTCACTGTAGTGGAATATTGTAATTCATATCACACACATCCCTGTTGGTTTCCAGGTTCAAAACAGTAATTGTAAAAGAAGGCAATTGCACCAAAAAAGATTGGAAATAAAGGCCCGTTCTATTCTTGTTCATCGTGCATCCTGCAGGTTGCACTGATGCTATCTTTCTCTCTATTTATTAGGGCTGCATTTTTGTCTGAATAATGATTCAGTGCAGCAAACCACAATATCACCTCCTGGAGTGATTTCCAACGTATTGTGACTATCGCTCTTCTCTTGTAAACTCTTCACCAAATTAAGGTTGTTTCCTGAGGCAATGCACACTTCTTCAGGATCAGTTGCTCTGTTATGTATTTTGGTTATTCAAATGTGCTGAAATGGTTTTCTCTCCATCTGTCATAATGTTTGTTTTGTGGGGCTCAATATCAACAATCCTTCAATGGGTGTTTGTTAGATGGAAAAAATTATGTTTTGTACATAAAATGTGTGTTTTTGGTGTTTGCCTCTGGTGCATTACCAAAAATGTTGATTAAAAAATATACTCATTTAAAAATATAATAACAAAGTCCCAAACCAAAAACAGTTCTTGCTTCCAGCTAATTTTTATTGAAAGGTGAACATGACACACAGGTTACTTCAGAACATGGTGCTCCTGCATCTACAGTCCATGCAGAGATATTCATGGCACCATAATTAACTGTCTCTTCTGGCAATAAATCACAAGGGAGTTTTATTAGACAAACATCCCTCAATATGTCAGCTGGCTCTCCACATTACACATATGTCTTGGGTATAATAACCAACATGGCTCCAATCACACAGTAACAGCACCCTCTTAATCAAGACAAAAATCCCCAAATGAATGTGCCTGAAATATGCATAATGTTGAGCTGCACATTGGGATGTACAGTATGTAACCCTCTGCATGGAAAAATGACTCTCAGGTATTATGTTAATGTCTGGTTTTCACAAGCTACCACTTCAGAATACTGAATCCCAGTAAAACATGCTCTGGTGATAAATAGGTGTAGATTGTGGTGGAGGATGGGTGTCCAGACAAAGAAAAGGGAATGCTGGGGGAATTGTTGAAAGAAGTTGTTAAATTATTCAAATCATCTATAATGCTCCCTTAACTGATGGTTCTGGAATATTTCTGTTGATTTGAGAACTTTCGAGTCAAAGCTATTGATTGTTTTGAGTGATGCTATGTGGGAGGCGGGGTGCACAGTATTGATACCTCAATTCAATTAAAAACAACTCATGTCGGTTAAGAAAGGGCTAATTAAGGTAGCACTGATGAGAAACATTTCTTTAGCGAGGAAGTCATTTTAATACTTCGCAGGGTAAATGGGGTTTTACAGGAATTAAAATGGATCACAGCAGTGCTTCTGCATCTGTTGTACACATAATTTACACAAAAGGGTAAAATAGGAATATTACGTGTTTGTGGTGAAATACTCTTTCATGGTCTTACAAATAAAATGAACATGAATGGGCTTTGTTATTGTCCTTATTTACCTAGGAAGTTAATAACGTTTGGAGAAGAGTTAAATTGGGTTACAGACGCCTTCGCAATTCAAATGCCGATTTGGTGCAACTGCTGTTAGGTCCTGCTACTAAAGAGTACTTCCTGTGAAATGAAGCTGTATTGAATTTCAGTAATACGACATGTCATTCAGTCAAACAACATTTGCATATCTCAGTTCAAAACATAAATGGCTAGTTACAATTATAGGTACATGTAATCTCTCATCTTCCTAGTTCAAGCAGAAAAAAAATTAGACGAAGGATCAAATCTGATATGCAAGGTATACTTTTAGGAATAGAGACAATTTAATTGGGCAGAATACATTTATGTGCACACATTTATTATATCTGTTTAATTTGCTACGTGTGCAACAATCTACTGTTAATCATTACTGATGTTTGATGATAATAATTTAGATACAGAATCACTGGTGATGATAGTCTACAGGTATGTGATCAATTATTAAAAGGGAACTCCATATAACACATTAATGTCTGTTTACCAGTCTTGGAAAGGACTACTGCACATTACGTTTCGAGGACACATCAAAGGCTTTTATTGACAATTACATTCAGTTTATGCAAAGAGTCAATATATGTAGTGTTGATCCTTCTTTTTCAAGACCTCTGCAATTAGCCCTGACATGCTGTCAGTTAACTTCTGGGCCACATCCTGACTGATGGCAGTCCATTCTTGCATATTCAATTCTCGGAGTTTGCCAGAATTTATGGGGTTTTGTTTGTCCACCCGCCTCTTGAGGACTGACCACAAGTTCTCAATGGGATTAAGGTCTGGGGAGTTTCCTTGCCATGGACCCAAAATTTTGATGTTTTCTTCCCCGAGCCACTTAGTAGTCAGTTTTGCCTTATGGCAAGGTGCTCCATCATGCTGGAAAAAGCATTCTTCATCACCAAACTGTTTTTGGATGGTTGGGATAAGTTGCTCTCGGAGGATGTTTTGGTACCATTCTTTATTCATGGCTGTGTTCTTAGGCAAAATTGTGAGTGAGCCCACTCCCTTGGCTGAGAAGCAACCCCACACGTGAATGGTCTGAGGCTGCTTTACTGTTGGCATGACACAGGAGAGATGGTAGCGCTCACCTTGTCTTCTCCAGACAAGACTTTTTCGGATGCCCCAAAAAATCGGAAAGGGGATTCATCTGAGAAAATCACTTTACCCAAGTGCTCAGCAGACCAATCCCTGTACCTTTTGCAGAATAATAGTCTCTCCCTGATGTTTTTCTTGGAGAGAAGCGGCTTCTTTGCCACCCTTCTTGAAACCAGGCCATCCTCCAAAAGTCTTCGCCTCACTGTGCGTGCAGACGCACTCACACCTGCCTGCTGCCATTCCTGAGCAAACTCTGTGCTGGTGGTGCCCGATCCCGCAGATGAATCAGCTTTAGGAGACGGTCCTGGCACTTGCTGGACTTTCTTGGATGCCCTGAAGCCTTGCACCTAAATGGTTGATTTAAGTGCAATCTTACTAGCAGCAATATCTTTGCTTGTGAAGCCCTTTTTGTGCAAAGCAATGATGACAGCACGTGTTTTTTTGCAGGTAACCATGGTTAACAGAGGAAGAACAATGATTTCACACACCGCCCTACTTTTATAACAGACTGGAAGTTTTAAAAGGAGGGCGGAGCAGCATGACAGAGTGATCTCAAGCCTAGTCCTTGTCAACACTCTCACCTGTGTTAACGAGAGAATCACTAACATGATGTCAGCTGGTCCTTTAGTGGCAGGGCTGAAATGCAGTGGAAAGGTTTTTTGAGATTCAGTTCATTTTTATTGAAAGGAGGGACTATGCAATTAATTGCAATTCATCTGATCACTCTACATAACATTCTGGAGTATATGCAAATTGCCATCATAACGTCTGAGGCAGCAGACTTTGTAAAAATTAATGTGTGTCATTCTCAAAACTTTTGACCATGACTGTATTAGAAGATTTTCAGTTGCATCATAATCTTCAGGATGATGGTTTTGATGGTGATATTGCTATTAAAATATAGATTTTATACCTGGTGAGGATGAAAATATCATATTTTCCTTTACTGCATATCCATTTACTCTTTAATAGTAAAATAAGATTCATATATAGGTTCATTTACAGTTTATTCATATTCCTTAGCATCTGACCTATCAAAGGAGACCAGAATTATGCATCTAGGCCTAATGGTTGAGGAGTTATTCCTGATTATTGATATGTTATTTTGGATATGTTATTTTAGGCATTTTTCCTGGAAATAGGTGTCTATTTCCAAGAGGTTAACAATGCTAAAGCTTGTGCACATTCACACAATTACACAATGACAGACATTTACAAAACAAAATGATTTATAAAATCTTTATAAATCTGAATATGCATATTTCTCCCTCTCAGAGTTTTAGTCTACACAGTTTTATGCATTTAGTCCAAATAAACTTCACAATCGCTGACCAAGATAATTTCCTGTTATTATCTCAAAAATGAGTAAGGAGCTTTTGGATTGCATTAGGTTAAGTTTTTTACCACTTTCTGTGTGAGATTCTACATGCATGCGTGCACATGTGAGTCAGCAGCATTCAGATGGCTTGTCAGTCTGCATTGACCTCAACAGTGTGACAGTTAATCATTCATGCCACATCCTGTCAGATTCATCACAGCGGCTGTTCCAAGGACCCGAGGTTCCACATGATCTGGAAGAAATAAGCATTTTGAAAAATTCCCCCCAAAATTTCAGTCGTTCTTGCCACATAAATATACTCTACACATGCATATATGATATATAAATATATGCATATTTGCAGTATACAGACCATCCACAGGTGCAAACTTAGTCACAATAGATAAGCCAAAGATCTATGTCTTAATCTGAAAGTCTGTCATTCTTTTGTGGATTTGATGGCGTACAGGCAGCCAGTGCCAAATCCACCCATCTGGTTCATATGACACAGATAGAGAAGGACAGCTAAATCACATGGAGTAGAGATTTATACAGAGAAGACGAATCCTATTTTTACTGTAAGTGGTACAGATTTAATGGCATCAGATTAGCTGAGGCTCACACAGAGTTCAGCCGGCGAGACAACGGATATGGTGTCACTGAGTAAATTAAGATTAGATGTTTGGCTTAGTTAATGTCGATGAAACCAAAGAAAAGGAAAGCAACATACAGTAACTCCCTATGGCCATCATGACTCTGACTGAATGGAGCAGCTAATTGAATTAATAAAGGGCATGCTGATAAGGGAGAGGAAGTTCACTCTGTTGGAACAAGAGAACAAGTGGGTTTGTCTTTCAAATTTTAAAACCGATAAGATAATATAGGGTAGCGGGAAGACTGATAGGAAATTAGGGGGTAGCAGGAATTCATTGTTTAGGTAAAACTGAATGAAGGAGTAGAGGAGAATGTCTTTCTGACTGAACACCAAAGCTCAATATAAAAGTCTGCGCTGGGTTGTACAAGTTGTGTATGTCAGGGTGTAAAGTTGGCCCTAGAGGCTTCGTAACTACTTGTTAGTTTGCAACTAAATCAGCTACTAAAATTGGTCACACCACTAAATCTAAATTAAAGTACTTTTAGGACAATATACACTCAGTTGCCAGTTTATTAAGTACAGCTAGCTAAAATGCAGTCTAATACGACTGTCCTGCCTATAAATCCTATGAAGGTTAAAATTAAACAAAGGTTAAATCAACTTGATCATTTTGGAGTTTGCTGTTGAATTATATTATGTTATACTGATTTCTATTATTTTGACTACCAATTTTATATATAAGAGGTTAGGCTAAATAATAGAAACACCTGTCTGTGTAATGCAATACAGTTCAACATTCCCATCATCCTCAATTGTATTTGAGTTTGGTAACTACCAGCTATTTTCCCCTATTTCCAGGGAAAACGCCTAAAGTAATACCCAAAATGAATCAGCAATAACTCCTCAACCAAGTTTGCTATTATAGGGTAAATGGAGATGCAATTGTGGTGTCCGAACAATAATGCTGCGATGAAGTGTTGAGAAGAAATCCGCTTGACACTGTTCTTGATCATAAAAGTTTATTACATCAAGGAGTTCAGCATCAATTGCAAGCTCTGCAGCAGCTTGGAGAGTGACCCAGCCCGATGGCCACTCTGTCTCTCTGTACATCAAACATAGCTTATATAGGATATGTGTAGGTATATGTTAGATACCATAGAAGGGTACAGTACTATTCTGAGGTAACAAAACAAGGGTTAGAGGTCAAATTCTATAGAAGGGTTCAGTCCCTACATAACCACCAATCACTACTCACTAGATTGCATCATCTTGTCACAAGATCGCTGACATAATTGCTGACGTAATCTGCACTCTGCGCATGTGTTGGCGTCTGTAGCCACCTGTCGTAAGCTCCGTCCTAAACCGAACTCTTATCCAGTTTTAATCCACTCTTTTTCATTACATTTCTTATATCCTTTTTATTTAACTTTCGTTTTTAACTTAAGTTTTACGTGGGTTAAGGATTTTAGTCATCCGACATGGATTTTAAGCTAGATGACCGTAAAAACGCGATCAACGCTACTGATCGCAACAAAGCTCCGGTGACTATGCTAGCCGAAATAACTCTGCCCCATGAGGACTGCACACTCCTTAAGAAAGCGAACAAAAAGATTGCTGACCTTATGGAAGACATTCGACGACTTTCAGAGGAACTCAAAGAGAGAGATTCCCTGCTGACTGGCTTTATGGATGTGGCTTCAGTACAAGCCAAACAGATTGTTTCTCTTAGCGCAACCGCTAACATCCAGGACACCGTGTTATGGGACCCCTTTAGCCTTCCGAGGCTTTCATCCTGCTCGACTCAGAAGCATCAGTCAACCTGGGCTGAAGTGGTGGTCCGTGGCTGCAAGAGAGGCTCGGTTCCTCACCAGCAACAAGAGAGTTTTAACCAGTTTTATCCCATCGACTTGTCTGAGCTTTTGAAAACAGTAACAGAAATGAGAGTGTCCTCCAGCCCACTTGATGTAATACCTACAAAATTTTTACTGAAAGTAATAGATTCTGTTGGGCCCCATTTGATCTCTGTTTTCAACAGCTCCCTATCTACTGGTTGTGTCCCTGATTATTTTAAAACGGCTTGCGTGAACCCACTTTTAAAGAAACCTGGTTTAGATCCCTCCCTCCCACATAATTTTAGACCAATTTCAAAACTGCCTTTTATTGCAAAGATTCTAGAAAGAATTGTGTCCAAACAGCTGCTCACTGTACTGGAAAATAACAAAATATTTGAAAAGTTTCAGTCTGGTTTTAGGAAGTACCACAGCACTGAGACTGCCCTGCTTAAAGTCACCAATGACCTTTTAATGTCTGCTGATGAAGGCATGTGCTCAGTCCTGGTACTCCTGGACCTTAGCGCTGCTTTTGACACCATTGATCACAACATCAT
>NC_060153.1:17513433-17523257 GCF_021292245.1 Micropterus dolomieu
TACGTATGTAACCCTGGTTCCCCGAGAAGGGGAACGAGAGACTGCGTCGGCCCGCCGCACCTCTCTCCCCGCCTGAAGCGCCTGCTTCATAGTTTAAGCTAATGATGAGTGTGTACAGGTGTGCTTTATACTCCTCCGGTTATTCCGTCACACCTTACCGTTCTAGCAACAGGCCAATAGGATTGGAGTGATTTCATTCACGTTCAGACCTGCTTCGCCTAGAGGCGTTCCCATAGTGTCGTAACCGACGCATTCTCTCGTTCCCCTTCTCGGGGAACCAGGGTTACATACGTAACCCGAGACGTTCTGTAGCTACTGTCCTGCTTGTCATACAATCCTTTGTAGAAAAATTATCAGATGTTAAGATGCTGCGTATTTGGAGAATTTTGGTCAATTTGAGCATTGGAACATGACATGCAATATATATATACACGAATTGTCACTTTGTGTCTGAGACACACCCTAGATGTGTTGGTTTTTAATCAAACATTTATACAGTAATTTAAATAACACATTTTGTGCGTAAAAACCTCTCCTGTCGCATCATAATATCATTTTCAGACCGAACCTAACTTCAGACCATGATGTTTTTGCACAGACTATTCAGTCAGTGACCCACAAATTTCAGCCCCTTAAGTAGATAATAATTAATAACTTACAAACACAGTTATGAAGCTCTGACCCAGAAACTAAAAAGGTGATGCGTCATATGGAGCCCTTATCAGGCCGTACCATTTTTTTTTCACAGTCTATTATGGAGATTTGATAGGGTGAATCACTGTTCACTGACCTAGTATTATGCTATTATTATGTTAATTATGTGTGATTGCTGGTAAATTGGGCCCGAGTGTCATTTTGTGGACTCACTAATGGAGATATCTAGGGTACTCTGGCAGTGTGTCATTTCAGTGGATATTTTGATAGCCTTGAAGTGATCAGCTGTTAGCTAATGAAGTTAACCTAAATCATCATCATTTCAGTTTGAGATTATTCTGTTATAGTGTGGGTGAGTTTTGAGTATTTTACATTTTTTTTCTGTGATAATGCTGCATGAAAGGAATGTTCTGACCTACTTTTCTTGATCACATACTTTGGAGATGTGCAGTAGTTTTCAGATGCCTAAAAAAAAGATGCCACACTGAATTGCTGTTGATTACAGGGACAGCAAAACCGACTAGTTGATCAAAGAATTCTACAAATGAAGTACAAACTTTTTGGGTAACTTTTCAATTTTCATGTGACTGTTTAAAATTGATATTTCCTTATCTGTACTTACACAAAAACCTTTAATGATAACAAAGAAAGATATATGATGTTTTACAGTGATGTACGTGAATTTATATATGCTGAACTGGGTTCAGCGTGTTTCTGTGTGGAAGAAATATTAATATTGACTCCATGTGTCAAATGAACAACTCCTGAGAAATTGTCAAATCAAATCAAAATCATCAATAACTATCCCTCATGGACCATGAGTAACTTTGCCAAATGGCATGACAATGTGGTCAGTAGATACTGTATTTTGGTCTGCACCAAAATGTCAGATGAATTGATGGATGAATGGACTGTACAGCTGACGATGCACATGTAAAGGTGCAATATGTATGCAAACAAAACAAACTGTTTTTTGTATATATCTTTTTTGTTTTGCACTGTTTTGGGATTATTTTCCATACGTAATAATGTACTATTACCAGATCCTTGAGTAGGAGAGGACAACCCAGATGAGTCATGGTTGAGCTTTGATAAATAATTCTGTTGAAATACAGAATTTAAAATATTTTAACAAGCGCTTCTGTTGTTCTTTATGTATGAGGCATCAGCCCTGCTCATACATTTCAGTGGAGATAGGAATACTGCGGTTGACAACTTCGTCCAAAAGTAAATGGTCTTTTGGCTCGGGGGCTTGTATTTCATGGTTACTGCATGATTTAGAGGGTTTACTTTTCTTCTGTCTGTCTCGCTGTACTTCATTTAGCCCCTTAGCCCCCGCTGTGCCTGCAACCCATGCCTAGCAGGGCTCTCACATACACAGAGCTGCCTCTGCATGCTTGTCAGGGATATTTAACCAAGCTCATTATGAGTCAAAAATAATAATAATTAATGATTAATAATAATGAATGAGCGCAGTGAGAGCTGTGAGTAGCTGCTTTTAATCTGTGTAAACAAGGAGCTCTTCCACCCTCCCTCGCCATTAGGGATGAGGATCGTTCATTTTTATTGATGTTGATACCCTTATTGAGACTGCTTAACGATCCCATTCTTTATCGATACCACTATCGATACTTTACTACTATTTAGTGATGGTTATTTGGTAAGACCAGACCCAACGGGCATGAGGTAGGCCTGCACTGTGTGAGGAAAATATTCAATGTGCGATAACGTATTGAGCAAAAATATATTGAGATGACATAACACTTGCGATAAATAAACATATATTGAAGTGTGCATATTAACTGCCTGGTTGTTTTTAATTTAACATTTTAAATACAGCTAAATGTTGTTTCTAGAGCAGCAACATTAATGTTTACAACAGCAAAGTAACTCAGTAACTTTATCTGACATCACAAGTAGTGAGTGACTGATGTTATTAGACAGAATAACTGATGTTATTAGAAATGATAACATCAGTCTGTATCAGTCCCTCCTCCTCTCTCGCTGGCTAAAGGTAACGTTACCAGGTAGAAGGAGGAGCGGCTGGTTTGTCTCAGCCAGCAGCTGAGTTTTTAAGACTACAGACCAGTCTGTGCTCCAGACAGACAGCTTTCTATTTAGCTTGTTTTTAACATTTGGCTAACGCCAAGCTAGCGTTAGCTGTGCTTGTATAAAACATACAGGATGAGATACTGAGGACAGAGATGATTAAATTAACCATTTCTACATGTTTAACGTTACCTTACAGACAGGTGTTTTGATAAAGTATTGTCTTTTTACTTGCGAAGGTGTTATTGCACATACTTACAGTAACGAGCGTAGCTGTCATCAACTAACCGTTACAGTAGTTTGGAGCTAACTTAACCCTCACCGTAACGGTGCAGCCTCTCGCTCTGCTGTCGCTGTGTGTGTGTGTGTGTGTGTGTGTGTGTGTAGGAGCCAACAGAGCAGGCAGAGACTGCAGCCTGATGATTTTCTTATTCATTGCGTTTCAAATTAAATCACATTTGACGCTCGAGACATAACGTTACATTATAGCCCGCAAGTCTGATAGCAGTATCGATAAGCTCGAACCTTATTGATTTTCGGGTTTTGAGAAATCCCCATCCCTACTGGCCATGCTTCCTCTCATGTCATTATGTGTCAGGTCAGTATATAACAGCTGTGCATGAATTCATACGTGTGTGTGTGTGTGTGTGTGTGTGTGTGTGTGTGTGTGTGTCAGTCTGCACAAAAAGTCATGAATGGTGTAGCCACAGCTAAGTTCACCAGGCCAGCACAGTTGACCACTGATCCACTGAGTTCTAATGGCTGTACGGAGCAACGAGGTGTGAGAATTAATCACTAACCAGGTACACTGTGTATTTCTCTAAATGGCTACAATATGCCACATTATAGTTTGCCTTTCCAAAAAAGCTGATTCCACAAACTGAAATTCCCTTTATCCCTATTGGGAGTCCATTTTGTGTAATTAAAATGCCTCTGTTGGACAGCAGCGTCAATCACAGAGGATCGTAACACGCCCACCCCCTCCCATCCCCTGAGGCCACCACTGGACTGGAAGTGCTTGTTAGCCTGAATGTAGTGAGGACAAAGGTCTTCAAATAGAATCTAATTAACTACAAAGACGTGACGGCACACACGTTGCTACTGTAGCTAACAGCACAAACTGTTTGTGTGTGTGTGTGTGTGTGAGTGACAGACTGATTTGAGATTTATCTGGAAATCCATCCGTTTTCCTCCAGGTCCTCTTTTTTTTGTCAGCCTGGAATCAGACTGAAATTTGCCACTATTCAGCATGTCAGCTGCTCCGGTGATTTTGTACACATTCACAACACCTCTAATCTGATCTTTTATTTGCCTCATTTACATTTATAGTTTCTGACAACCTACATTTCACAGATGCCTTTCAGCGATTCCCAGAGAAAGAATGAATGTTTGTTTTTTCAGTGGAACAGTTTACAGCAATATAGGTACCTAATGTGTGAGCATTTGTAATTATAGAAATTTGCTTCCCTCACAGCACTGACTGCATTGTATTCTGCTCCACTGAGGCATCTGTCAGTGAAACACATGCATCTTGTCTATGATGGATTTCTTCATGTAGAATTGTTGAGTGTAGTCTCAAAGAATTAGCTATTTCTCTCCCATCTTTTATGTAATGACAGATCATATAACGTTTATGCAAAAATGATGATAAAGTAATAGGAACACCAGCCTTGTGATGACGTGGCACCAACTATTGTACTTTTGGGGTATGATGTAAGGGGTTGTTATAGTTTACTGTTTTATTTTGAAGCTGCTCTAATCTCTCTTAACACTGCGGCCCTGTTTAAAGGCTGTACAAAAAAACTTGATAATAAATAAAAGTATTCATTCTCATTCAAAATATTCTTAAAAAACACTTCTTGGAAGTAGAGCTCCTCAAATATGAAACATAACTCAGTTATCTTGAGAGAATAGGGTAAGGTAGGGATTTGTTTCTCTCTGTGACAAGTAAGTAAAAAGCTTGAGTTGAGACTCGGTGGATTTTTCGTTCAGCTTCTGCTTTTTCAGCCCATCAAAACCTGCTCAGGTGTGCCCACACAGTGACAGAACTGGGTCACTAGGGGCAGTGCTTTGTCCTGTCAACGCTGCTAATCAAATCTTATGTCATAATCAAATGGTGCGTGTGTGTGTGTGTGTGTGTGTGTGTTGTGCCTGTGGACAGACATACTGTATGTGCATGAGATGGGTGGTGTTTTCATCTTGCATTAGTCCCCTTTACATGGCACAGTGTTCCTGACAGGTAAGCTGTCAGAAGCAGCCTAGGGAAACATCCTGCTGGGCATCCATGTGCGAACAAGTCGCATGTGTTTGTTAGCACATGGATGCTCTATCTGAAGTCTAAAGTGAAGTCTCTCTCATTCTGTCTTTTACAGATACTGCCTGACGACATTAACAGGCAAAAGGAGTTAGGCAACATGGAAAGGTTGAAAAATGAAATAAATTAACTGCTGAAAGGGGACGCTCATTGCGATGAACCCATAATTATGACCTGACTCTGCAGTTCCCCTCAGCTATATGGAGCTCTGTAGCTCCTTTTATCTCATTGTTTCTCATCTCATTGTATTCTTGCCCATTTTAACTATTTTGATTCAGTCTCACAGCTCTCATCAGATCGTTTCCAGACAGAAGAAGTTGGCACTTCCTTACTAGATATGGTCACTTTGTCTTTACTAATAGGCTATGTCACAGTCCTTTTAAAGTAGCTGTAAACAAACCATTACGCTATTGATCATCACATCCAATTACAGAGACTCAAATATTTAATTGGCATTAAAGGAACTGAACTAAGCTGGTTTACGTTCTTCATCAGATTGATCTCAGCTTGTACATGTTAATGTAAATAATATTACAAAGAGTATGGTCTAGACCTGCTTCATATGAAATGTGCAATGAGATAACTCATTATAATAACGTAATGAATTGGTGCTGTAAAACTATTGCACTATTAGTGATTTTATCAGCTTTGTATCTTAATTTGTATGTGAATTAGGTATGTATTTTATGTATCAGAGCTTGTTTGTGTATTTGTCTCATTTGTCCACAGCACAAACAGATGATAAAGTTGCTTAAATTTGATCTTATTTAGCATTGAAATAGAGTTTGATCTGCTTCCTTTCAGCTTGGGCCTGTTTCCCCCAAATCCTGTAATTCATTTTTCTGCTTAAGTGTTATTTCTTAACTTTGTACACTTAGATGCCATGATTTGTTATGCATATCCTTTTGGCTTATGCATAAATGCATATTATGAACTTTCAAGGGAAACCAAGTTGCTGTAAACAACAAATAGGCTCTACTTTCTGTGCATGTTCCTTCTTTCACGTCCTTCAGAGGTCCAGTCTGGATTGTAGTGCAAAATCTTCTGGAGAGAAATGCATTGCTTGTGTTCAATTCATTAACAACATCTCCAAAATGCACTGTATTATGTGGAAGTCATTATACTAGACCTAGAAGGACAGTGCATTAGCTGGTGTGCTAATCGGTTGAAAAAAAAACCTTATTGTGAAACAGCTAGGTGGGTAACTTCAGGTCAAACCAAAAGGTCAAAGTGTAGTAATGTGGTGAGTTAAGCTAGCTAGCCCATACGACAGGTTGAGATTTGCTCTGAAGCGAGAAGAGATGTTTAATGGTGTCTGCATTGTAGCGTAAGCTAATTAAGGGTAGGTGGACCTACCTGTTGCAGACACCGCAATCACCAGCCAATCAGAATCTTCAAGTATCTTCAAGCCAAGTCATTGCACTTGATTCAACCCTCTTGGATAACTATGGCTGGAATGACTGAAAGTCTTCACACACTTCCCTTAAACGCTTTCCCTATTTCAAATGTTTTACCACAGCGAGTTTCCCAGCATGAACATGATGTTGTCCTTGAGAAGAAGCACCCCCACAGGGCTTCTTTACACCTCACTCATTGAAAAATTATGGATCCTTACTGATATTCTGAAAACCCCCATAGGCTGCACAGCTGGTGTGTCACTAAATATCTGAAAAAATCAGCTCCTGATATGTCCTCGCGCACACACACACACACACACACACACACACACACACACACACACACACACATACACACACAGTTTGTCATCACACAGACCAGCACACACCTCTTCCACCTTAATCCTGATTATTGCTCTCTCCTCCACTCTGCCCCCACCTCATTTCTCAGCTCTCCATCTGCCTTTCCACATTTCGCAATCGCTTTCTTTCTGTCTTCCTCTCTCTCATCGTAAACACAAAGGCTCCATCTATCGCATGCATAATACCCTGAACACTTCCCAAAGATGGGGAGGAAGCAGAGTTAACAAGTTGACAGCTCTATCCTACTCTCCATCTCTATGGTTATTATGGTCTGCTGAAGTGCATTCTTAGTCATCTATCAGGGTATGTGGGAGCTCCTACATACCACGGTGCAAAACAGAGGCTCCTGCCAACACAAAGAGCTGAATTACACCGCGCTATCTCAATTCTGTCACTTAAAGAGTGGGATCAAAAGCTTCTCTACTATACCTCAGTGATTGTGTGAAAGCCCTAGCATATGACTGTACAATAAGTTATCAAGTTCATGTAACAATTCACAGGACATAGACACTAGCTCTGGAATTGCCTTTTTTCTGCTTCTGTGTTGAAGGGAAATGGGGGTCTTTGTTGGAAATTGAGGTCATTCTTATGAGGGCATGGCAAGTAACTAAACGCACAACATTAATTACAATTATATAGCTTTCAAAAGGTCTGTCCTGGAAATTAAAGCTTAAATAAATAAATTGAGAGTGTAAAAAATAGTATGAGATTCTGGGGAAATGAATAAATGCCATTTGTCAAAGAGAATCCCAGCTACTAGCAAGGAATACAGAAGTATCCGCTGCCTTATCACCAAACAACAGAGCAGCTTCTTTACTCGGGCTGTCAGACTTATCAATTCATCCTCCTCACTCCACCATAAATAATTCACATGGAATTGTATACCCTCATTGCACATAACGTACAGACTTGGGTGTATACTTGGATAGGTATATATGTTTATATATATGTGTATATTGTTTTATTTTATTTTTATTTTATTCTATTCAAATTTAAGTTATGTATCAGATGTATCAGATTTCCACGTTTCCCTCACAACTGTCAACTTAGTCTAGGGCTGCCGAGAAGCGTGAAGTGGCCTTAAGACAACAATTACCTACTTCCAAAAGAATTTTGCTTTGCATTACCTTCAAGTAGCAGACCTTTTTCCAAGTGACAAATAATTAGTGTTTTTAAACGGTTAAAACAAGATGTGATCAAAAGTTTTTGAGTTCATCCCTATTAAGCAATTGAGAGTGTGTTCAGTGTACAGTACAAATGCTTGAAACACTTTTTTCAGAGCAACATTATCATCCCTGTGGAGTCTGGCCATCAGATGAATTAACGTCCAATTTACATTCTCCTTCCAGCTCCGCTTCCAGCTCCAGAGAAAAATATCTGGGTCTTAGCTAGCTTGCTAGAAGTTTGATATCTTCTTCACGCGTTACTTTATCATTTTGTCTGTTTTTTCATTTGGTGCTGGGCATTGTTTGTACAATCTAGTTTTTGCTGAAAAAACTGCCTGCTGCCACAAAGTTTCAGAGTGACATCCCTTACCAATTACATCTCACTCTCATTTCTGCCTGTGTGGTCAGACGCTGTGCGTCAGTAGAGCTTAGATTACTCTGAGCAGCAAGCGGGAATAAATTAGTTTACAATATGTAATAGACTTTGTATATTTCTCACTTTCCACCTGATCGAAAAGCTGAACGCAGGTGGCGGAAAACAAATCTCCAGGTTCATTATGACATCTATAAAGAGAGACTTCGCATTTATAATTTAGAGCTGAGAAATACAAGGCGGTTCTTCTTCTCTGACATCATCACCAAAAACACTAATAATGCACGTGCCCTGTTTGCTATACTGTCGACAGGCTAACCAACCCTCCTGTGTCTGTAGCCTCTGAACTTCTATCCACCAGGGCCTGCAATGAATTTGCCTCCTTCTTCACTGACAAAATTCAAACAATTAGACAAGCAATCAGTGCCTCCATGTCAACAGGATATGTCTTGTCCCTGTGTCCACTTAAAAAAAATTCATATAGCATGAGACAATTTGATTCTATTAACCATAAAACCCTGGAGGACATAATACAACATCTGAAATCCTCCTCATGCTGCCTTGATATTCTGCCAACAGGTTTTTTCAAAAATGTGTGTAAATGCATGGCCTCAGATTTACTACAAATTGTCAACATGTCTCATCATCTCTCATTCTCTCAGGATTTTTCCCACAGGCCCCAAAAACTGCAGTCATTAAGCCACTCTTAAAAAAGAGCAATCTAGACAGTTCACTAATGAGCAATTATAGGCCCATATCAAATCTCCCATTTTTAAGTAAAATCATTGAAAAAGCTGTTTTTCAACAGCTTAGTGCTTTCTTGGCACTAAATAACTGTTTTGATGTCTTCCAGTCAGGTTTTCGACCACACCACAGCACTGAGCTCTTGTTAAGGTCTTCAATGACATCCATTTAAACACTGACAGTGACAGAATTTCAGTCCTAGTACTATTGGATCTCAGTGCTGCATTCGACACGGTCGACCACAACATATTACTAGACAGACTTGAAAACTGGGTTGGACTTTCTGGCACAGTACTAAACTGGTTTGATTCCTACTTAAAGGACAGGGACTACTTTGTGTCTATAGGTAATCACACATCTGAACTGACAAAAATGACATGTGGAGTTCCCCAAGGCTCCATTCTGGGACCTCTTTTGTTTAACATTTACATGCTTCCACTGGCTCAGATTATGAAAAACAACAAAATATGTTACCATAATTATGCAGATGACACACAGATTTACATAACCATTTCACCAGGGGACTATGATCCCATACAGGCGCTGAGTAACTGTATTGAGCAGGTCAACGATTGGATGTTTTCTTCAATTAAATAAGGGTAAAACTGAAGTTATTGTTTTTGGAGCCAGGGAGGAACGATTGAAAGTCAGTGCTCGACTTCAATCTGTAATGTTAAGAACCACAAATCAAGCCAGAAATCTTGGTGTAGTTATGGACTCAGACCTGAATTTGAGGAGCCATATTAAGACAATTACAAAGTCAG
>NC_060153.1:17523357-17524344 GCF_021292245.1 Micropterus dolomieu
CTCACGGGTCGTAACACAGCTGTTTGAATAACGGCTGCTACTAAACTTTCACATGATCAACAAAATCAATATGCAACTAACGTTAATGATTTTCGCCCGCACACTGTGCAGCACGGTGACACATAGCTAGCGTCTTCTCCTCCTCCTTCACAGGACAGCTATGTGACAGGTGGCAGTAGGTGACGGTGAAAATGAGCAGAGGAAAATATGAGTGCTACATTTTAGTCTGGCTGTAAATGTACAGTGTAGGTTACAGTTTGTCCGTTAATTAAAGTCTGTCTGTTCTCCAACTGCTGGAAAAGTGAAGGCAGTTAGCGATAGGTAACGTCTCCTCTTCAGACTGCGGTCTGGAAGCTGAGCAGGACGTTTTTTGGATAATCGTAATTGAATTGAATCGTGAGGCCAGTGAAGATACACACCCCTGCTGCTTACTCGTTTTGTACTTCTTACTGTCTTAAGAAGTGTTTTTGGTACTTGTATCATAAAATTTTAAACAGTACACAACCTTACCTGACTTAAACCCAATCGAGAACGTGAACTATTTTAAAGAAACAAGTCTGTTTGTTAAATTTAACTCAACTGCTCCAAATCTATCAAGAGGAGTGGTCAATGATTGAACCAGAAGCTTGTGGATGGCTACCAAAAGTGTCTAATTGAGGTAAAAATGACAATGGGACTTTTAAACAAATATTAACATTGCTGTATGTATATTTTTAACCCAGTAGATTTGGTCACATCTTCAGAAGACCCATAATAAATTCATAAAAGTACCAAAATTCATGACGTGTTTTTGTGACAAAGATTCATCACAGAAAAATTTGAGTTGTAGTTATTATTGGAAACCCAAACAGCCATGACGTGTATGTTCTTTAGAAGTGTGTGTAAACTTTTGACCACAACTGTAACCTTGTTACTTTCTTACGATTTGCAGAAAATCAGTTTGTTTTTTGTCTCTTTTGGGAAATCTAATATATACACTCACAATGC